>NC_037679.1:30752842-30783773 GCF_003255815.1 Theropithecus gelada | reverse complement strand
CGGGGCAACCGGGGAAACCCCAAATCAACAAAAAAAAAAAAAAAAAAAAAAAAAAAAAAAAAAAATTAGCCGGGCGTGGCAGCGTGCGCCTGTTGTCCCAGTTACTCGGGAGGCTGAGGCAGGAGATCGCTTGAACCTGGGAGGCAGAGGTTGCGGTGAGCCGAGATCGCGCCACTGCACTCCAGCGGGAGTCAGAGCGAGATTCCGTCTCCAAAAAACAAAACAAAACAAAACAAAAAAATCAGTTGTATTTCTTTATAATAGCAAAATTTGGAAGTCAAAATTAGAAAACAGTCTCTTTCATTCTCTCTCTCTTTTTTTTTTTTTTTAAACATGGTCTTGCTCTGTCACCCAGGCTGGAGTGCAGTGACACTATCTCATCTCACTGTAATCTCTGCCTCCCAGGCTCAAGCGATCCTCCTGCCTCATCCCCCGAGTAGCCAGGACTACAGGTGCTCGCCACCATGCCAGACTAATTTTTGTATTTTTAGTAGAGACAGGGTTTCACCACGTTGTCCAGGCTGCTCTCGAACTCCTGGGCTCAAGTGATTCTCCCACTTCGGCCTCCCAAAGTGCTGAGATTACAGGCATGAACCACTGCAACCAGGCTCTTTTTGTTTTTTTCTTTTCTTTCTTTTTCTTTCCCTTTTCTTTTTTTTCTTTTTTTTTTTTTTTTTTTGAGATAGGATCTCACTACGTTGCCCAGGCTAGAGTGCTGTGGCACCATCATAGCTCACTGCAGCCTCAACCTCCCAAACTCAAGTGACCCT
Organism: Theropithecus gelada; assembly: GCF_003255815.1. NCBI lineage: Eukaryota > Metazoa > Chordata > Mammalia > Primates > Cercopithecidae > Theropithecus > Theropithecus gelada. The sequence continues at coordinate 30,783,003 of NC_037679.1, read as the reverse complement.
CCCACCTCAGCCTCCTAAGCAGCTGGTACCACAAGTGCATCCCACCATGACCGGCTAATTTATTTACATTTTTTGTAGCAATGGAGTTTCCCTACCTTGTCCAGGCCAGTCTGTGTTGTCCTGGGCTCAACTGATTCTCCCACTTTGGCCTCCCAAAGTTCTGAAATTACAGGTGTGAGTTTGTAATTTGTGAGCACAGGCTTCTCTCTCGCTCTCCTTTTTTTTTTTTTTTTTCCTGGAGAGATGGGGTCTGTCTTGTTGTCCAGGCTGATCGCAAATTCCTGGCCTGAAGCGATCCTCCTGCCTCATCCTCCCAAAGTGCTGGGATTACAGGTGTGAGCTAGTGTGTCTGTCCACAATCTCATTTATAATAGCATCCAAAAATATATATATATAAAAGACACAATTAACAAAATATGAGCAAGATCTTTGTGGAGGCCAAAGCAACTCCATCTTGGATGCTAATCTGCCATGTTGACTTCTGATTAACTCCTATTCTGGGAAGACCTCTACGATTTCCAGTTTATTGTTCCTTGTGTAACAGCATGTACTTACAGTAAATCTTGCCCTTGGGTCAAAACAACCTTGATGTTGAAACAGAAAGGATCCTTTGTCACCCTCACAGGGTGTGCGATGGGGGTTTGGCTCGCTTCTTCAGTGCCCCCACTGCTCAGACCTCTAGGGGAGCATACAGACGGGCAGGCTATGGGGTTCCGATCCCACGGCAGTGTCTAGGGGTGAATGTTTACAGCCGAAGCCCCTGTGGGCATGCTTTACAGGGTGCTCTTTTAGTTTGCCATCTATAGGCGGCTTGTGTTAACCAGCTCAGTTACACCCTCTACCTTGTCATAAAGACAGAGGGCTCTCTGTATCCGGGGTTCTTGCCTTGGTGCGGTGGAATAATAGGATCACACGTGAGCTTGGAGAATGAGTGCAAAGTTTTTATTAAGTGGAAGTAGCTCTCCACTGAAGGGGGAGCAAGAAGGGAGATGGTTTTCTCCTGGAGTTGGGCCGCTGAGTGGTCTCGCTGTTTTCCGACTGCCTGGGCCAAACTCCACCTCGTCTCGTTGGTCGATGGCGGGCCGGCATGCCAGCCCTCATCCAGCCGCTTGTGTCTTCTTCCACAGATCTGCTCCTCTCCACGTCCAGCAGCTTGTGGGTGTGCCTGCTAGGGTCTTGGGTTTTTATAGGCACAGGACTGGGGGCATGGTGGGCCAAGATGGTCTTGGGAAATGCAACATTTGGGCTGCAAGGCAGGAATGCCTGTCCTCAGCTAGGTCCATGGGGGTGGAGCCCTAGTCAGGGACTGTGCCCTACTCTGCCCAGCACTTTCCTTCCTCCTTTCCCTGCTTCATCATTTAAAGGACCACACTCTTCCCTTCCCAGCACTTTGGTAACAATGTTATCGTACTTCAATTGTCCCACGCATCCTTCTGAGTCACTCTTTTCCTACGGTATGTAAGTCCTGGGTCTTGGGAGTAATGGTGCGAGACACTATCTTGTCTCCCTACCGCTCAAGACTTGGACATGGCTTCTATTCATAAGTCTCTATTAAATGTTTCTTTCTGAGAAACTGGATCCATCAGCCTCTTTCTTTGGCCTCTTAGCTTTCTCTTGTTAGATATAAGTTCTAAATTTCTTTTCAAAGAATCAATATGTCAGTATGTTTAATTCTTTGCCTTCTACTTTTAAACTTAACTTCCTCGTAAAGCAACCTTTTTCGATTATCTGCACCACCCTGACTAATTCCGATTACCTGCTCCACCCTGGCTCATTCTGTCATAACCATTTTTCCCACCAAACCACTCACCCCATCACTCTCTTTAGCCAATTGGAATTTGTTTAGCCTGTGCGGTCTAACCCTAGCCAATAGGGGAATAACACGGCAATAGGGGCCACTTGCGTCAGGGATAAGAACCCCTTCCTCTCCCTTGTCCAAGTGTGTGCTCACCATTCCTCCATCTGTAAGGGCGCACCCTTCTATAGAAGTACCTTGCCTTGCTGAGAATTAAAAAGAAAATTTTACATTCGAGTGCGATTTCTTCTGTGGCACTGAAAGTTTATTTATAACACTCTGGACTTTGGGGGTAAGTTTGCATAGACCTGTTCACCTTGGAACAACCTGTTCACTGAAAACTACTAGGTATTTCTGAGAGACAACAAAAACTTAAACAGTGAAACATACAATGTTTATGGATTAAAAAGCTAAATAACGTTAAGATGTCAATTATTTGAAAATTGCTACATAGATAAACACAATCTCAGTCAAAATTCCAGTTGATTTTGCCAACTGTATGTAACACATTGTAGAAATTGACTGGCTGATTTGGAATTTTGACCATTAAGGGGATTTTTTTGTTTTTTATTTTTATTTTTGTTATCTATCATCTATCTATCTATAATCTATCTATCTATCTATCTATCTATCTATCTATCTATCTATCTGACTACTTTACTTGAGACAGAGTGTCACTGTGTCATCCAGTCTGGAGTGCATTGATGTGATCACAGCTCACCACAGTCTCGACCTCCTAAGCACAAGCAATCTTCCCGTGTCAGTCTCCCTAGTAGCTGGGACTAAAGGCTGCGCCAGCATGCCCAGCTAATTTCTTATATATTATTTTAGAGACAGGGTCTGTTGCCCAGGCTGGCCTCCCAAAGTGCTAGAATTACAAGTGTGAGCCACCACACCTGTCCTATTTTTGTTTCTTTAAATTCAAATATGTTTACCATTTCTTGTATGTTTTCAGAGTTTTCATTTGTAGTTAAGAAAGTCTCTCCCCTCCTAAATTGTAAATATGGTATTTTATTTTCTTGAAATATCTAGAAAAAAAAGTTCAGTCATATTCTATCTACAATTTATATTTGAATATGGTAAATAACTGGTTTAAATTTATTTTCTTCCAGATGGGCAACGAGTTGTGCCATGCCATTTAAAAAATAACCCATCCTCTCTCCAGTTAAACTATCATCTTTTTAAATATATATATATATATATATTTTTTTTTTTTTTTTTTGAGACGGAGTCCACTCTGTCACCCAGGCTGGAGTGCAGGGGCGCGATCTCGGCTCACTGCAACCTCCGCCTTCCAGGTTCAAGCAATTTTCCTGCCTCAGCCTCCTGAGTAGTTGGGACTACAGGCGCCCGCCACCACACCCAGCTAATTTTTTGTATTTTTAGTAGAGACAGGGTTTCACCATATTAGCCAGGATGGTGTCAGTCTCCTGACCTCGTGATCCGCCCGCCTCAGCCTCCCAAAGTGCTGGGATTACAGGCATGAGCCACTGTGCCCAGCCCTCACTATTCTTATTTCTCATATTTTTTGGCTGTTCTGTAGCATTTAGCCTTTCATATAAATGTTACAGTTATTTTTATCCTTTTCTAAAATAAACATAACTGGATGACAACTATTAATATATTACTTTTGAAAAGACTGCCATTTTTATTCTGTTACGTTTTCTCATCCAAACATATAATTTATCTTCCCATTTCTCAGGTCTAATGTTCTTAAATTGTGGCTGTCAATAAAATTTTATTTTTCTTTTCATATTTTTATTTTCAATTTATTCCAAAGCACTTTATATAGTTTTTCCATTATTATGAATGGAATATTTTTTCTCACTTTTTATTTCTAGGTGCTTATTGCCAGAAAATTGAAAAACCTATTGTATTTAGTACATTGCTTTGATATATAGCTACCTTACCAATTTATCTTTTAACTCTACAAGTATTTTACTAGCTCTCTTAGGTTTTCTAGGTATATAATGTCATTAGCAGAAAGAGATCACTTAAACTGTTCTTTTAAAATTTTTATGCCAGTTCTTTCATTTTCTCATCTTATTGTATTCATGAAAACTTCTAAGACAGTGTTAAATAAATATGGTGCCAATATGATTCTATGCCTAGTTTCTGATTTGAATGTAAATTGTTTACTTGGCCTGCCATTTAAAAAACTATTTTCCACTGTATTTTGCTAAATGGTCTTCGTTATATTTAGGTAGTTTCCTTCTATTTTTATTTACTTAGAATTTTTGTTAGAATGGTGATCTAGTTTGAATATATATCCCCACCAAATCTCACATTGAATTATAATCCCCCATGTTGGAGGTGGGGCCTGGGGGGAAATGTTTGGGTCATGGGGGCGGATCCCTCATGGCTTGGTGCTATCCTTGGACATTGTGAGTTCTTGAGCGATCTGGTTGTTTGAGTGTGTGGCACCTCCCCTCCCACTCCGTCTCTTGCTCCTGTTTTCACCATGTGACGTGCAAGCTTCTGCTTTGCCTTCTGCTATGAGTCAAAGTTTCCTGAAGACTCCCCAGAAGCAGATGCCTACACTATGTGTCCTGTACAGTCTGCAGAACTGTGAGCCAATTAAACCTGTTTTTTTTAAAATAAATTTCCCAGTCTCAGGTATTTCTTTATAGCAATGCAAGAATGGCTTAATACAGATGGCTAGTAATCTAGTCAAATAAATATTTTTGGCATTTGTTGATCTCACCATATACTTTTCTGTCTTTTAATTGTTATAGTAATGGATCATGTTGGTAGATTTCCTGATGTTCAAATTCCTGATGTTCAATTGTTTCAGGATTGCATTCCTGAAACAAATCTTGCTTGAATTTTTTTTTTTGAATACCAGACTTCACTTTTTACTTTTATTTAGAAAATGGATTTTCAATTTATTCTGACATCCTAAAATAAATTGGGAAGTGTTACAATCTGAGCAATACCTTAAAAAGAAAAAACCAATTATCTGTTCTTTAAAAGTTGTCAAAGGCTCTGGTACCAGAGCCTTTTTCAAACAGTAGATTTTTCCTTTTTTTATCGTCTTCACACTGGGCATGGTGGCTCATGCCTATAATCCCAGTACTTTGGGAGGTCAAGGTGGGAGGATTGCTTGAGCCCAGGAGTTCAAGACCATTATGTGCAATATGGGGAGACCAGGTCTCTACAAAAAAATTAAAAATTAGCTAGGGGTGGTGGTGTGCACCTGTAGTCCCAGCTACTCAGGAGGCTGAGGTGGGAGGATGGTTTGGAGGTCAAGGCTGCAGTAAGCTATGACCACGTCACTGCACTACAGCCTGGGTGACAGTGAGACTCTGTCTCCAAAATAATAATTTAGCCAGGCATGGTGGCATGCACCTGGGAGGCTGAGATGGCAGGATTATCTGAGCCCTGGTCTCTAGATGGCCACCTTTTCACTGTGTCCTCGCATAGTAGAGAGAGAGACAGCTCTGGTGTCTCTTCTTTTTATAAGTCCCCAGCCCTATTGGATTAGGTCTCTGCCCTTACTACCTCATTTTACCCTAATTACCTCCTTTTAGGCCCTGTCTCCAAATATAGTCATGTTAGGGGTTAGGACTTCAACATATGGATTTTAAGGAAACAAATCAGCTCATAGCAATCCACCCATAATCCCCAACATTCATTCTCTGATTACACGCAGAATATGTTCAGTCCGTTCCAACAGCTGCAAAGGTCTTAACTCACTCCAGCATGATTTCTGAAGTCTAAAGTTCAGTCTCATCTAAACATCATCTAAATCAGATATAGGTGAGATTTGAGGTATGATTCATTCTGAGGCAAAATTCCTCTCCCACTGTCAACTTGTGAAAGCAGACAAGTTTCCAAAATACAATGATATACCAGGCATAGGATAGACATTCCCCTTCCAAAAGAGAGAAATTGGAAAGAATGGTGGTAGGTCTCAAACAAGTCCAAAACCTAGCAAGGCAAATTCCATTAGACCTTAAGGCTAAAGAATTATCCTCTAGGCTGGGCGCGGTGGCTCATGCCTATAATCCCAGCACTTTGGGAGGCCGAGACGGGTGGATCACGAGGTCAGGAGATCGAGACCATCCTGGCTAACATGGTGAAACCCCGTCTCTACTAAAAAAATACAAAAAACTAGCTGGGCGAGGTGGCGGATGCCTGTAGTCCCAGCTACTTGGGAGGCTGAGGCAGGAGAATGGCATAAACCCGGGAGGCAGAGCTTGCAGTGAGCTGAGATCCGGCCACTGCACTCCAGCCTGGGTGACAAAGCGAGACTCCATCTCAAAATAAATAAATAAATAAATAAATATCCTCTAAATAAAATGTGGTACATATACACCATGGAAAGCTGTGGAACCATGCAACCATAAGAAAGAATGAAATTATGTCCTTTGCAGCAACATGGATACAGCTGGAGGCCATTTTTCTGAGCTAATTAATGCAGAAACAGAAAAAAAAATGTTGCATGTTATCACTTATAAATGGAAACTAAATATTGAATACTCATGGGCATAAAGATGGCAACAATACACATGGAAAACTACACAAAGGAGGGTAGGAGGGGACAAGGGTTGAAAAACAAACTATTCGTTACTATGCTTACTACCTCAGTGTTGGAATCAATCATATCCCAAAACTGAGCATCACACAATAAACCCATGTAACCTGCACATATATCCCCAGAATCTAAAATAAAAGTCGAAATGAAAAAAAGAATAATCCTCTTTTGTTTGATGCTCCATCTTCCAGATCCACTGAAGTGATGGTCCCATCTTCTGGACCCATGGGGTGGTCATACCCCTTGGGCTCTCCCAGGGCCCTGCCCCTGTGGCTTTCTGCCAGGGTCCCTTCCATGTGGCTCTCTGTAAGTACCCCACTTTCTGAAACACAATAGGAAACATCCTTCCCTCCTGGACCTGTGGTGGGAGTGGCAGCCCTGGTGATCACTGAAATCACCTTTGGGTTATTCTCCCCTTTTCTTGAAGAAGAGCAAGCATTTGCAGGCAAATAGCTCTATGATCTTGTGCTATAGAATTCCAAAAATTTGGCAGCCTTTATTTTATCCCATCTCCCTTCCCTTCAGTTCAAACTGGCAGTGTTTCTGCTAATAGAATCCCAAAAACTCTTTATCAAGTGATAATCCAGCCATATCTTTGATGTTCTCTTTAGAAAAAAGTTTGATTTTTTTTGCAATATGGATGGTTGAGAATTTTTCAAATCTTTAAGTTTTTGTTTCTTTTGTTTAAAAAATTCCCTTTTTAATTCATCTCTTTCCTTTTGCATTTTCCTATAGTACTCAGGAGGAAACAAGCCACACCTTCAACACTTTACTTAGAAAGCTCCTCAGCTAAATATTCCAATTTCATTGCTGGCAAGTTTTTCTTCCACAAAACAGTAGAACAAAGTTTGGCCAACTTCTTTGCCACTTCATAACAAAAATCACCTTTCCCCAGTTTCCAATAACATGTTCCTGATTTTCATCTGAGATCTCACCAGAATGGCCTTTAACACCATATTTCTGCCAATATTCTGCTCATGATTATTTATATATTATCTGAGAAGATGGAGGCCTTCTCTCCAGCTCTCTCTTTTCTTCTCTGGAAGAGAATCACCTTTGATGTTCATATTTCTATTGTGAAGCAGGTTCACTAATAACCAATCCTAACGGGGGACTCCCACTGCAGAAAGGACAACAAAGATCATCACTATGCCAGCCACTAAGAATAGGATTCTAAACACTTCCGCCCACTGCATCCTGGGTTGCAGTGTTACCAATTGCCTGAGGCCAGTGAGACAGAACACACTAACATGCAACAAGTTACATGAAGCAGATTTATTACTTACGGATACTCAGAGGAAGACAAAAGAAGCCTAGAATCCATTGTGTTAGGATTGCCAGCGTAGTTGATCACTGGCAGGACAAGGGAGTCACTCTGGTCAGTGACAGAGTAAGGTCCAGGATGGCAAATCCAACACTATGTCATAGTGTCCCCAGCTTGGGAAAACCTCACAAAGGTCCCATGCTTCCAGGCCTCTGCATCCACGATCCTATAGAAAGACCGAATTGACAGGTTAGTTCCCCTCTCTCCTTCCCTCAGCCTCAGATGTTCTCTGCCTATCAGACAGGGGTTGCTCTGAGTTGGTGTAATGATTTTGTCTGTCTATCCCTGTCCCAAGCCCACTACCTCTGCAGGCATCCATTGAGTGCCCTTGTTGTTTGACCCATTGTAAGTTGAAAAGATCATAAGTTGAAAATGCATTTAACAAACCCTGACACATGGAATATCATAGCTTAGCCTGACCTACCTTAAATGTGCTCAGAGCACTTACATTAGCCTGCAGTTGGCCAAAATCATCCAACATAAAGCTTATTTTATTTTATTTTACTTTTAATTTAACTTAATTTCTTTTTTTTGAGATGGAGTCTTGCTCTGTTGCCCAGGTGCAGAGCCAGTCGATCTTTTGGCCTCAGCCATCTAGTCCAGGAAAGGAAGTCACATTCTGTATAAACTTGACATTCTGATGTCACCCACTCCTGTGGGATCCCATAGAAGGGAGGATCCCAGGGAAAGCATTACTTCCCGATAAGAGTTAGAAAACTCTGTCTGGAGCACTATTGTGTGAACCATAAACCACCCCCAAGATGTGCACTTTAAAGGAAAAAAGGAAAATGAATGATCAGGAGCACTAAGATTGGAATTTCATAGGTGCAGCCTAATTGGACTGCTACCTGGTCCACCTCCACCCTACACAAACTCAGTGTTTGCCAATGTATGCTGCATTGCTGTGTTTCTCTTGTGATGGAGTGCAGTGTTTAGTGTCCATGCTGCCCTAGTCAAATGGAAGTACCAACCCACTACAAGAGCTCCTTAATGCTCTTTCTTCAGTTGCTTTGTGAGGCAGCTGTTTCATTGAATAGCTCCATTCATCTGCAGGTGATGGGGTGCATGTGAAGTCCTTCATATCCCACTAGAGTGTATTCATTGTCATGTTGCTGGGGGGAGTGAAGGATGTTCTTTGACCAGAAAGAAGTCTCATAGGGTATCCAAAAACATGACATACGTTCTTTTCAAGGGCAGCTATGGTAGTCCTAGTATCTACTCAAGTGACATACCAAACTAATGATGTTTTGAATTATGATTTTTCAACTTTACAATGGTACAAAAGAATACATATTCAGTAGAAACTATACTTTGAGTACTCATATAACCATTTTGTTTTTCACTTTCAGTACAGTATTGGATAAATTTCACAAAATATTCAACATCTTATTGTAATATGGTGAAACCCCATCTCTACTAAAAATACAAAAAATTAGCTGGGTGTGGTGGCAGGTGTCTGTAATCCCAGCGACTCGGGAGTCTGAGGCAAGAGAATGGTGTGAATCTGGGAGGCAGAGCTTGCAGTGAGCCGAGATCGCGCCACTGCACTGTAGCCTCGGCGACAGAGCGAGACTCCATCTCAAAAAAAGAAATTAAATTAAATTAAAAATAAAATAAAATAAAATAAAATAAGCTTTACGTTCGATGATTTTGGCCAACTGCAGGCTAATGTAAGTGCTCTGAGTACATTTAAGGTAGGCCACGCTAAGCTATGATATTCCATATGTTAGGGTGTGTTAAATGCATTTTCAACTCATGATCCTTTCAACTTACAATGGGTTTATTGGGCCATAACCACATTGTAAGTGGAGGAGCATCTGTATATTTGTCCCTTCCAGGTAGAGGGCTGTTGCCATAGTTCTTGTCCCCCAACAGTGGGTTCTTTAATAGTCCAGTCATTTAATTGCCATTCTTGTGCCAGATGGCTAGGCTGTTAGCAACAGCCCATGAATCAGTGAAAATGTAACAGGGTATGATTGTAGGGGTGGCTTGCATGGTCATCACCACTGCACCTAGTGCAGACCATTGGCAAAATGTTCATGTTTAGTCTCAGTCAAAAGATGGCCCTACATTGGCCAGATGGTAGTCCCAGCCCAGTGGACCCAATCTGCTTGTTGTTTTGCAGAGTCATCAGTAACCTGTGTCATACAGTCAGTAGGCACCCTCTGAGTCTTGGGCTTCAAGTGGCCACAGGAAGAGTCAAAACACACCTTAAACATTCCTTGGTCCTTTCTGGTAAGCTAGCCATTTGTTCATAGAGCCTACTGGTCCCTTGGGGTTCCAGTTGGTTCCAATCTTGACTGTACCATTTCCATTTGATAATGGAGCTTTGTTGAGCTGATCCAATTTTATTTTGGGGGGTTGTGAGCACTCTAGTAAGAATGGGAAGTTCAGGTTGCATTGTTGCATGTGGCACCCCTGCCATAAGTTGCTCAGTCTCCACTGGTGTCCAATAACAAGCAAGACATTGCCTTTCAAAAGATGTATATCTGGTGACTGTCTCAGGTAACTTACATATTCAAAATCTCACAGGTTGATATACCTCAGTGGCAGTTTTCTGTTGCCACAGACTCTAATCAGCATGCATGGAGGTTGCAAACGTTTGTAATTTCATCAGGTTAGCAGGCTCTAAAGGTTTTCAAGGTAGTGCCTGAGCCATGGCTTGTTAAATGACTTCCAAGGTCTTCTGCTGCAAAGGGCCCCATTCAAAGTTAAGTTTGCTAGTCACTTTGACTAAGGGAACCCAAAAAACATCCAAGTAGGGTACATGCCGTGTCTAGTGGTCAAAGTGGCCTACGAGCCATTGGGCCTCCTTTTTATGAGTGGGTACTGCCAAGGTTAAACATTTTTCCCTGACCATATCTGGGATACTCTTTTTTTTTGTCTTCCTATCCAAGTAGCCTTGACATTCAGCATATGATAGTCCACTGTTAATCTTCATACCTGTAAGGTGTTTTTGACCAGCCAAATTGGGCTGTTACATTGTAACAGGATGGGTTGTAACATTTTTGTCCATAGTAAATTTTGAATTAACTCAATAATATCCTGTTCTCTACTTAGTATGCAGCACTGCTTTTGTTGAATAACCCATTGGAGCTTAAGTCACTTGAGTGGCAGGCAGGAGTGGATATGCCCCACTGCTAAGGCTTGAATTCTTAGCTGTCAGGAGGCATAACCCGTTAGGTGGTGGTGATGCTGTGTGTCACAAGCAGCCAAAATGTCAATGCCTATAATGTACTCAGTGGTTGTAACCATGGTCACTAGCACTGGAAATGGCCCAAAGTGTCCCACCTATAAGGAGATAAACTCTACCAGCAGATAAGCACCACAGATTACCACATTATTCCAAAACTTCTTGATACAATGGGTTTATTTTTTCTCCTTTTATCTTGACAGAAGTATAGGGCCATTGCCTCCCATGGGAGCGTGGAGACCTGGTTCCCATCCCCACTTGTGCCATTTTTTTTCAGGAGAGCAAAATGTTCTGTTCTCCTTGAACAACTATCTAAGACAGCCAAGATAATATGTCCTTTGTTTTTCCCCATATCTGTCCCTTAGATCATAAGTTTCCCTTCCTGTGAAGGCACATTTCACACTTGTTGGTTCCCTCTTAGATGCCTCAGAGACCATCTGAGGACTTCATTCTTGTTCCCTGTGTCTCAGAGTCCATCTGAGTACCCAATTCGTGAGCTCTCCAGCTCCAGGAATGAGTGATTACATAAATGCCCAACAGCCAGGAGACTGAGCACACGCTTCCCTGTTTCCACATTTCTTCCTGTTGCTTCAGCCCATGCAACCAGCTCCCTCACATCTGTGAGGCAAGGGGCAGGGGTTATGTAACCTACATTCCACTTGTTATTCTTTCTTCCCTGTAAATTATCCAGTTGCATGTTTAGACCCTATTTCCCTAGGCTGACATCTCTATCCAGGGCTGAGTATTAAGGCATATAACTCCTCCTGTTTTTCCAATAAAGTCATGGTTCTGTCAGACTGGACCCTGCTCACTGCACCAATTTTGTCAAGCAGTCTTACTTAGTTCCTTTTTGTTTTTCTTATTTAATAATAAATTTATTTAATGGCAATAACCAATTTCAAGGGAGGACTCTGCTATGTGGAGGGCAGCAAAGATCCTCCATTATACCAACCAACAGGAATAGGAATCTGAATACTTCCACCTACTGCATGCTGGACTGAGTCCATGAGACAAAACACACTAACATGCAACAGGTTATATGAAACAGATGTATTACTTACAGATAGGCAGCAAGGGGCAAAAGAAGCCTAGGATCCATCATGAGCTTTCCCCCAAGGCTTAAAAAAATCTGCCTGGGATGGATGGAGTCTCAACGACATGTGCCTCACTTGCACCACAAGTGAGGGACACAGAAAGGTGGCCAACACTGGGTCATATACTTTCAGAGAAAAAAATGTATCACTGGGAAAAGCTTTAAAGGACACCCTGATTCCAGAGGAGAAGGGAACAAAGCTCAGGCTGTCCTGGTCAGTCTCCCCCTAATTCAAGATGTTACATTTCCTAAGAGGGATAGAAACAAGGCCTGGGCTGTTTGGGGAAGGTCCTCCCTATCTCAGGATACCACATTCCCGTCACATTCTATCATTATTCTGAGAACTCCAGGTAAGAAGAAAAGAGGGGAGAAACTAGGTTGGCCATAGCTATCTAGGAATCATTGAGCATCTACCAACGTCTCTTCATGGCAATCAAGGCCTTTTCTATCATGCACCTCAAAGTTTCTCTAGCTTCTATCCATTACCCAGTTTCAAAGCCACTTCCACATTTTTAGATATTTGTACATCAGCACCCCACTCCTGCAACCAAATTCTGTCTTAGTCTGATTGGGCTATCATAACAAAATACTGCCGACTGGGTGACTTGAACAACGAAAATTTATTTCTCAGAGTTCTGGAGACTGGAAAGTCCTAGATCAAAGTGTCAGTTGATTCAATTCCTGGTGAGGACTCTCCTTGTAGATGACTGTCTTCTCATTGTGTCCTCACATGGCAGAAAGCAAGAGAGAGAGCCCTGGTGACTCTTCCTTTTCTTATTTTTTCTTTTTGTTGTTGTTGTTGTTGTTTGTTTGTTTTTGTTTTATTTTTTGAGATGGAGTCTCACTCTGTTGCCAGGCTGGAGTGCAGTGGTGCGATCTCAGCTCACTGCAACCTGTGCCTCCCAGGTTCAAGTGATTATTCTGCCTCAGCATTCCAAGTAGCTGGGATTACAGGGGTGCACCACCACGCCCAACTAATTTTTGTAGTTTTAGTAGAGATAGTGTCTCACCATATTAGGCAGGATGGTCTCGATCTCTTGACCTTGTGATCTGCCCACCTCGGCCTCCCAAAATGCTGGGATTACAGGCGTGAGCCACTGAGCCAAGCCCCCTTTTCTCATAAGGCATCAACCCTATCAGATTAGGGTCCCACTCTTAATTACCTCTTTATAGGCCCTATCTCCAAATATTGGGAGTTAGGGTTTCAATATATGAATATTTAGGGGACACAATTTAGTCCATAGCACTATTTCTTTTGTAAAGATTGCAATTTTATACAGAGTACCAATTTTTGGTAAAATATTTTACTAAAAAATTATTCATTTGCTTAAGGCTTTCAAATTTGTTGCTGTAAAATTGCTGGTAGTAAGACTTCAAAAGATTCATAAAAAATGTGTATTATGGCCGGGCGCGGTGGCTCAAGCCTGTAATCCCAGCACTTTGGGAGGCCAAGACGGGTGGATCACGAGGTCAGGAGATCGAGACCATCCTGCCTAACATGGTGAAACCCCATCTCTACTAAAAAATACAAAAAAACTAGCCGGGCGAGGTGGGGGGCACCTGTGGTCCCAGCTGCACAGGAGGCTGAGGCAGGAGAATGGTGTAAACCCGGGAGGTGGAGCTTGCAGTGAGCTGAGATCATGCCACTGCAGTCCAGCCTGGGCGACAGAGCAAGACTCCGTCTCAAAAAAAAAAAAAAAAAATGTGTATTACAAAAAAAAAAAACCTATACACAAATTCCAAAATTTGTTTGCACCAAAGCAAACTTGTACTAACTTGTTATAACATGTCTGAACAGGATCTAATTTGAGGTACTAAGAAAGATACAACATCAGGTTGAAAAAAGCCCCAATCAAAGCAACATGAATTCTGCTAAAATTGAAGCAAGAACAAACATCAAATTTATGGGGAAGCTTGATTGGAAGAAAGGTGAAATCACCGATGCTTTCCAAAAGGTATATGAGGACAATGCCCCAGTGAAATCAGCAGTGTACAAATGGGTAGCTTCTTTTAAGATGGGAAGAGATGATATTGAAGATGAAGTCTGCAGTGGAACATCATCCAATTTTTGAGGAAAACACTAATCATGTTTGTGCCCTAACTGAACAGGACTGATGAATAACAGCACAAACAATAGCCAATACCATAGACATCTCAACTGGTTCAGCTTACACAATTCTGACTGAAAAGTTGAGCAAACTTTCCATTTCATGGGTTCCAAAACTGTTGCACCAGATCAGTTGCGAACAAGAGCAGAACTTTCAATGAAAATGTTAAACAAGAGGGGTCAAGATTCTGACGTCCTTCTTCAAGGAATTGTAACTAGAGATGAAACACGGCTCTACCAGTACACTCCTGAAGACAAAGCACAATCAAAGCAATGGCTACCAAGAGGTGGAAGTGGTCCAGTCAAAGCAAAAGTGGACTGGTCGAGAGCAGAGGTCATGGCATCAGTTTTTTGAAATACTCAAGGAATTTTTCTTGTTGGCTTTCTGGAGTGCCAAAGAAGAATAACATCTGCTTATAATGATAGTGTTTTGAGAAAGTTAGCTAAAGTTTTGGCAGAAAAAACATCTAGAAAAGGTTTACCGAAGTCCTTCTCCACCACAATAATGCTCCTGCTCATTCCTTTTATCAATTAAGGGCAATTTTGTGACAGTTTTGATGGGAAATCATTAGGCATCCACCTTACAGTCCTGATGTGGCTCCTTCTTACTTATTTTTGTATCCTTATCTTAAAAAGTCTGTAAAGGGCACCCATTTTCCTTAAGTAAATAATGTAAAAAAGTCTACATCAACATAGTTAAATTCCCAGGACCCTCAGTTCTTTAGGGATGGGCTAAATGGCTGGTATTATTGCTTACAAAACTGTCTTGGACTTGATGGAACTCATGTTGAGAAATAAAATTTGTAATTTTTATTTTTATCTTTTTTCTTTTTGTGGAGAAAAGGTTTCTCTTTGTTGCCCAAGCTGATCTCAAACTCCTGGCCTCAAGTGAGCCTCCCATTTATTTTTATCTTTTAATCCACTTTTTTTCCACAAACTTTTTGAAGTCCCCTTGTAGTCTCATAATTATTTTCCGCTTTGCTGAATATGTAGTATGTCTTCTTTTTATGCCTAATTGTGTCTATTTTTGCTGTATCCATTTTACTTTATCAGACTCATGAGTTTATTTTGTTTTCAAAGAACCAGCTTATGTAATTATGCACACTTTCTATTCTTTTTGTTTGTTCTCTGTTTCATTGATTTTGGCTACTAGATTATTTTTTTAAATCCTCCTGTCTCAGTATACTTTGCTAATTTTTAATTTTTAAGATGAAAAAATTAGTTCCTTTTTGTTTTTCTTATTTAATAATAAATTTATTTAATGGCAAACATTTCATTTTGGATTCAGCTTTCAAATGTCCTATAAGTTTTGGTATGCAGTCTTCACTGCTTCCAAAATAGTTTCTAACTTACCTTTGGTTTCCCCCTAATTTTTATTGTGTTATTATCTGAGAAGGTAGTCACTAGTATCTCTACTTTTAAAATTTTATTTTTTAAAAATATTCTTCATGAGAAAATACGTGGTATATATAAATGTTCTAAGGACATACAAAAAAAAAGAGAGAATATTGTCTGTTAGAGAAATACGAGATTCTAACTGTAGCCATTAAAGCAAGGTAATTTTGTGCTTTATTGTGCTGTTCCCCTAGAATTGATCAATTCTAAGAGAAATATACTTATGTCTGCCACTAAATACATATCTATATTATGCATTTCTAATGTTTTTGCTTTACATGATTTACCAGTATGATGTTTGGTGTATAGAATTTAAAAACTCTACCTTTTTTCAGGCCAGGTGTGGTGGCTTATGTCTGTAATGCCAACACTTCAGGAGGCCAAGGCAGGAGGATTGATTGAGGCCAGGAGTTCAAGACCAACCTGGTCAACATAGCAAGCTCCTGTCTCTACAAAAAAAATAAAAATAAAATAAAATAAAGATTAGCTGGGCATGGTGTCACATGCCTGTAGTCTTAGCTACTTGGGAGGCTGGGGCAGGAGGATCACAAGTCTAAGAGTTCAAGGTGGCAATGAGCTATGATGATGCCAGTGCCTACCAGCATGGGTGACAGAGTGAGACCCAGTCTCTGAAAAAATAAATAAAATAAGTACAATAAAATTATACTTTTTGCATAAATTGTACTTTTTATTTTTTATTTTATTTTTTTTGAGACAGAGTTTCCCTCTGTCGCCCAGGCTGGAGTGCAGTGGTGCAATCTCGGCTCACTGTAACCTCTGTCTCCTGGGTTCAAGCAATTCTCCTGCCTCAGGATCCTGGGTAGCTAGGATTAAAAGCACGTGCCACATGCCTGCTAATTTTTGGATTTTTAGTAGAGATGGGATTTCACCATGTTGGCCAGGCTGGTCTCGAACACCTAACCTCAAGTGATCTGCCTGTGTTGGCCTCCCAAAGTGCTGGGATTACAGGCATGAGCCACCACGCCTGGCCAAATTGTGCCTTTTAAAAATTACATAATGTCAATCTTTACCCTGTTTAGTGTTTTTTATTTTAAATTCCACTTACTCTTATATTATTGGTGGCATTTCTGCTGTCTTGTTTGCATTTGCTTGAGATATTTTGCCCACTATCTTGTTAACTTCATCATTTTAATCTTTTGAACAGCTTTTATATTTACATACTTTTTTTTTTTAGACAGAATCTCGCCCTGTCACCCAGACCGGAGTGCAACGGCACCATCTCGGCTCACTGCAACCTCCACCTCCTGGGTTCAAGCGATTCTCCTGCCTCCCAAGTACCTGGGATTATAGGTGTCTGTCACCATGCCTGGCTAATTTTTTAGTATTTTTTAGTAGAGACAGGGTTTCAGCATGTTGACCAGGCTGGTCTTGAACTCCTGACCTCAGGTGATCCGCCTGCCTTGGCCACCCAAAGTGCTGGGATTACAGGTGTGAACCACCACGTCCAGCCTCAGGTAGTTCTTTATAGCAGTGTGAGAATAATACACTCAGTATATTCTTATTCATTTACGTACAACTATGCATACACACGGCAGGGTGTATTTTTGCTCATTCTGTTTTTTCTCTCTTTGATTTTGAGGTGCTTGTACAGATTAATTGTTGTCTTTTCTTTAATATCTTTCTCAGACGAGTCATGTGAGTGACCCTCTGAATTACTGCACATTCTCAAAGATCTTTTTTTCCTTTGACAGATTAATTATATCTGTCAACCTAAAAACCATGAGATCTATAAATCTGGAAAGGAGAACTTTATTTCTTGAGTAGGGCTGCAACCTGTAGTCTGGGAAGCAGAGCCTCTAGCTAAGACCAAAAGCAGACAGTTTGAGGGAGGTAGGGTGGGACAGGAGTTTTATGCTAAATGGGTTGGCTAAACACATATTTAACAGGCTAAAGGAGAAACTATAAATATTCACGAAGGGGGGGGTTGTGGTCATGCATGGTAAGCAAACATACATGTTACATACATTCACTTTGGGGTGGATACTTAACGTTAAAATGCAGTAAAATTAGGCTCTATACATCAAAATGTGAAACTTAGGACACAGAGGTGCTATGTGGGTAGCCTCTGTAAACCGGCCAGAAACATGGTCAGTGGTTATTTATCAGGAAGGAATACTTTGTGAAACTGGTAAGCTGCCATGTCTATACTGCACAAGGGAGGGGAGTCTGGCCATAGTGTCAGGTGGTGGTTGAAGCTGAAGTTAGTGGAAGGGTTTTCCATTCTTTGTTTTCCAAGGCTGCTTTCTGTTTAACTCTTAAGAAAAGATCCAGGGCCTGGTGTGGTGGCTCACGCCTGTAATCCCAGCACTTTGGGAGGCCAAGACGGGTGGATCATGAAGTCAAGAGATCGAGACCATCCTGGCCAACACGGTGAAACCCCATCTTTACTAAAAATACCAATAATAATAATAACAATAATAATAATAATAATAATTAGCTGGGTATGGTGGCATATGCCTGTAGTCCTAGCTACTTGGGAAGGGAATCGCTTGAACTTGGGAGGCGGATGTTGCAGTGAGCTGAGGATTGTGCCACTGCACTCCAGCCTGGTGACAAAGCAAGACTCCATCTCAAAAAAAAAAAAAAAAAAAAAAGAAGAAAGAAAAGATCTGGTAACAGTTAATGAACAAAGGGGTATACTGAGGTGTGACTGTGACTGACTTCCTGTCTTGTCATGGCCTAGAAATTCAATTTTTAGTTTTTCTGGGTTCTTCTTGGCCAAGAGGGGTCCATTCAGCCAGTCAGGGGCTTAGGATATACTTCACATATCATGGCTAAGTAGAGAATCTTGCCTTTTCTCTAAAGATGATATTCTACTGCTTTCAAGTTTCCAACAAAGTACAATGCAAGTCTGATTCTTTTTCTTTTTTGACAACTTTTTCTTTTTAAATGGTAGCAAATAATAATTTGCTCTTCAAAGTTCAGGAATTTTACCTGATTTTGTATATATCATTTTTCATCAATTTAGTCTACCTTGGATTTTGGGGAGCTCTTTTAATTTATAAAATTAGGTCTTTAGCCCTCCTCCAATGTTTCTTTTATGTATCTAGAATGCCTGTAATTTTATATATTACACCTCTTGACTTTTTCCTCCCGTTGCTTATTTTTTCTCTCCTAATTTCCATATCACTTTTTTTTGCTGTATGCCTTGAGAGAGTTCTTCTACTTTACCTTCTAGGCCACTACAGTGACCTACATCTTTTTCAATTTACTTACCAATATAATTAATTTTTTATATTTCTAGTAATTTTTCTTTATAACACTTGAATTTCATTATGTGGTTTAAAAATATATAAATATAAAATTTCTTCCCTTTTGGTGGAGATTATTATTTTATGACTTTTTCCCATTGGGCTTGGGTCTGGTTTTTGGAGGACCTGAATTAAAAGAAGCAGTTCTCTTTCCTTGTGCTGGCAATGTAGAAAGCAGGCAGGTTGTCTTCTTAATTTTGACTCCATAAATAGAGGTCTGGGAACAGTAGATGCAAAAGAGGACTTAGGAGTCATACTTCCTGAGTCCAAATGCCAGCTCTTCTGTTTATTAGTGATCAATCCTTGGGCAAATTATTCAAATTCTATATCTCAATTTCCTTATCTATCCAATAGGGGAAAATAAGATTTAAAAAATTTAATTGTATGTAAGAAAATTCTTGAGGGGTTGTCATGACCATTAAAAAAGCCTACCTTTTTGAAGCACTAAGTATAGTTCTTGGCAAACATATTGGCTTTTTTTAAAACTTCTTTCTGAAAATGAATGCATACATGGTAGAATACAAATTATTAAATCTGTGAACAGTCTAGCTTCCCTGCTAGTGATTCTCAACCTTGGCTCCACATATGAATCACTGAGAAGCACTTAGAAATCCTCCTACCTTATCTCAGACAAGTTAGATCAAGTCTCTAAACTTGGGGTTTCAAGGAAGTAGGAATTTTCAAAACTCCCCAGGTGATTCCACTTTGACACCAGTGTTGAGAACAACTGCTTTAATACCTGTGCCAAAAAAAGAAATCAATGTTTGCCTGTTGATTTACTCTCATACTGGTCATTGCTGAATTTCCCCAGACAGATTTTTTGGCTTTGCAGAATGCAGATCTTAAAGAGAATGAGGACTTCTGAATGTGGCTACATCTCAGATTCAAGGAGATTTGTAAAAGCTGTCAGTGATTTCCCATTGCCCTAAGATAGAGTCCTAAATTCTGTCAAGGCAAAGCTCATTGGTCTAGTCTCTTTGTGCCTGATGCTCCCACCTCCTGTCTCACTCCCACTATGGCTCACTAGGTTCCAGACAAAAGAGCCACTTTTCCCTCACTTTAACATGCCAAGCTCTTTCCTGCCTCAGAGCTTTTCTGCTGGTTGTGTCCTGTTCCACCTTTGACCTGGCCACTGCCCATTATTGCATAGACACAATCTACTAAAACTCACACAAAGAAAAAGAGATATTCTGAACAGGGCTTTCTATTTTAAAAATTGAATCAATAACTAATAACCTTCCAAACAGAAATTACCAGGCCTAGATGTTTTCATTGGTGAAGTCTACCAAGGATTTAAGGAACAAAAGATACCAGTTCTTTACAAACTGTTACAGAAAACAGAAGCAGAGGGAACACTTTCTAACTCACTATTTATAAAGTCAGCAATTTTCCCTAATGCCAAATTACAAGAAAGAAAAACTGCAGACCCATATCTCCCATGAATATAGTTTCTG
The DNA here is from genome assembly GCF_003255815.1 of Theropithecus gelada. Classification (NCBI taxonomy): domain Eukaryota; kingdom Metazoa; phylum Chordata; class Mammalia; order Primates; family Cercopithecidae; genus Theropithecus; species Theropithecus gelada. Next base: position 30,762,833 of record NC_037679.1, on the reverse strand, counting down.
TAGGTCATGAATTCAGGAGTAGCTTTGTTGGGTGGTTCTGGCTTGAAGTCCCTCATGAGGTTGCAGTTAACATTTGGCCAGGCTGGAAGCTTGACAATGACTGGAGATCTATTTTACACAGTGCTGGTTGTTGGCAAGAGACCTCAGTTTCTCCCCATATTGGGAGAAACTCTGCTGATTGCTTTAGCGTCCTCATGACATGGTAACTGGCCTTCCTTAAAATGAGTGATCCCAGGGAAAGCAGGTTGAAGCAGCAATGTCTTTTATGGCCTAGCCTCAGAAGTCACACACCGTCATTTCATCTATGTCCTATGGGTAACAAGATCAATATTTAGTTCCCTATTCATTTTGGGAGGGGACTAAAAAGGTGCCATCCTGGAGATTGTTGATGACATCATACAATAGAATACGTTTCCGCAATGGGAAGCCATGAATTACTTACACATGCCACCATGCACAGAAAGCTCTGATATTATAGTGATAAAAGCCAGACACAACAGAGTACATCCTACATAATTCCATTTGTATGTTGTTCTAGAATAGGCAAAACTATGGTCTTGCCTCTGAAAAGAAGAGGGATTGACAGGAAATAACACAGGGGAATTTCTGGGATGATGGAAATGTTCTATATCTTGACAAGGGAGTGCTTCACATAGGCATATCATTTGTCAAAGTTGTACAGTTAAAAATATGTGTGTATTTCAATGTAGAAACATTCACCTCAAAAGAATAGGACCATAAAAAAAATCTAGCAGGGACTGGGAATGAGTCGTGGTCTAGATAAACAAGAATGGCAGCATGTCCATAAGGGTTGAAGTTAGGTCATGGAATTTATCAATGTATATTATATTAATCTGTATATGTTTAAACATTCCAAATGAAAAGTAAAAAAAACCCAAAACAAAACCCAAGCTGTTTTGTGTAATAAGCTTCTTATTCCTTTGTGTAAGAGTGTATCTTCCCTTTTGTTTTACCATGCTAATTAAAAGAGCATTTATATCTCGTGGAGGCTGCATTATTAATTACACACCAACAGGGTCAAGTCACCTTAACAATCTTAATTATAACTGAGAAGCCAAAAGTGGCTTCTCAACCCACTTCTGATGGGTGGGTAGTGAAAAAACCCTCCAACAGCCCAACCCTCCAAGATGTCATATTACTTATGTAAAAACTGGTGAAATCCATCCAGCTCTTAGGGAAAATGGGACAGCAATCATGGCACAAAGATGGCTCAGAGACCACGTGTCCTCTCAAGTCAGTTACCTTTTCCCCCTTTCTACCAGAGGGAAGCTGAGCAGGCAACACAGTGATCTAGACATCTAGAGACGACCTCCTACTTTTTTTGTAATACGTCCTATTTCTTCCCTTAAGGGCTCTAGGAGCATTTGGAGGTCGGAGTGGAGGTGAAAATTAAATGAGAGGAAAGGAATTTGTAAATTGGCACACAGGTTAGTTTACCATTCCTGAATCACTCCAGGATCTAATTCTAAATGCAAAAGTACATATACATTCTCACAGATGCCAGTGAACTTTCTGCCAGTACAGAACCAATAGCCCTCTAAAAGGAATGTGCAGAACAATGTGGTGATGTTAGAAAGCACAGAGTATATCCTGGAACCAGTAATAGTCCAGATGACCTGAATACACGAGGCATTTTAGGAGAATAAATATTGAAAAGGCTAAAGAAGCATAGCGGGCCTTGTGCCTATTAGTATGCCTTATCTCATCAGGAGAAAAATGACCCCAAAAGTTTAAGAATGAGGTTTGGTTAATATAGCTTGGTGTAAAAAAATTATTTTTTGCAAAATGAATTACACAAACACTTTATGCATATCAGATTGGGACTCATCTTTTTTCACAGAATAGTAACACCAATAAATATAAAAGAAGAACCTTGCAGTTGTATAGCTCTTTAGTCATGTTGAATAGTATAGTAATGGTAAAACGTATTGGCTACTTAATGTCTACTAGAGACTGTACTAGGTACCTTAGGTGACTTAACTCCCTTGATCCTCCCAACTACGTCATGAGGTACTATTAATAACCCCAATTTATGGGCCGGACATGGTCTCACACCTGTAATCCCAGCACTTTGCGGGGCCGAGGTGGGTGGATCACCTGAGGTTAGGAGTTCGAGACCAGCCTGACGAACATGGTGGAACCCTGTCTCTGCTAAAAATAGAAAAATTAGCTGGGCATGGTGGCAGGCACCTATAATCCCAGCTACTCGGGAGGCTGAGGCAGGAGAATCGCTTGAACTGGGGAGGCAGAGGTTGCAGTGAGCCGAGATTGCACCACTGTACTCCAGCCTGGATGACAGAGTGAGACTCCGTCTCATAAAAACAACAACAACAGAAACAGGCCGAATGCGGTGGCTCATGCCTGTAATCCCAGCACTTTGGGAGGCCAAGGTGGGCAGATCACGGAGCATCCTGGCCAACATGGTGAAACCCCATCTCTTCTAAAAATACAAAAATTAGTTGGGTGTGATGGCATGCACCTGTAATCCCCGCTACTCAGGAGGCTGAGGTAGTAGAATGACTTGAATCTGTGAGGCAGAGATTGCAGTGAGCCGAGATGGTGCCACTGCACTCCAGCCTGGCCACAGAGTGAGACTCTATCCCCAGCCCCCACCCCAGAAAACAATTTGTGGATGAGGAACCTGAGACACAGGGAGGTTAAGTAAACAGGTTCACAAAGCTAGAGAGTGGCAGAGTTAGCATTTGAACCTAAGCAGTTGAGCTCCAGAGCCTGTGCTGCATTACCCTGTCACTCAAAGCTGATATGCTGTATTAGTTTTCTGTGGCTGCTGTAACAAATTATCACAAACTTAGTGGCTGAAAACAACACAAATTTATTATCTTACAGTGTTGTAGGTCAGAAGTCCTAAAATCAAGGTTTTAGCATCACTGTGATCCTTTCTGGAAGCTATAAGGAAGAACACATTTCTTGGCCTTTTCCAGCTTCTAGAGCCCACCAATGTTCCCTGGTTCATAACCTCCTGCCTCCATCTTTAAAACCAGCATCTCTCTGACTCCTCTGTTGTTACATCACTTTCTTTGACCATAGTTAGGAAGAGTTCTCTTTTGCATTTACCTATGTTGTTTGAATTGTGGTAAAAAACATAAAATTTACAATCTGAACCATTTTTATTTGTACAGTTCAATAGTGTTAAGTATATTCACATTGCTGTGAAATGGATCTCTAGAACTTTTTCACCTCTGAAATCTGAAACTTTGTACCCATTAAACATCTGTTTTCCCTTTCCCCTTATCTCCTGGTAACCACCATTCTACTTTCTGTTTCTGTGAACTTTAGATACCTCATATAAGCGGAATCATATGGCATTTATCTTTTTGTGACTGGCTTATTTCATTAAGCATAAGGTCCTCAATCCAGTTTCATCCATGTTGTAGAATGTGACAGAATTTCTTTCCTTTTTATGGCTGAATAATATTTCACTGTATGTATATAATACATTTTGTTTATTCATTCATCCATGGAGGGACATTTGGGTTGCTTCCATCTCTTGACTGTAGTGAATAGCAATGCCATGAGCATGGGATTGAGACCCTGCTATCTCTTTGGGATCCTGCTTTCAATTCTTTTGGATATATATCCAGAATTGGAATTGCTAGATCATATGGTAGTTCTATTTTTAATTTTTTGAGGAACCTTTAAACTGTTTTCTATAGTGGTCACACTGTTTCACATCCCAACACAGTGCACAAGTTTCATTTCTCCACATAATTGTCCACACTTGTTATTTTCTGTTTTTTTGTTTTTGTTTTTTTGAGTTGTCATCCTAATGGCTATGGGTGATATATTTTTGTGGTTTTGATTTGCATTTCTCTAATAATTAGTGATGTTGAGTGTCTTTTCATATGCTTATTTATTTGTATGTCATCTTTGGAGAAATGTCTATTCAAGTTCTGTGCCCATATTTTAATTGGATTTTTTGATTTTTCAGTTGTTGAGTTGTAGTTCTTTATATTCTAAATATTAGCTCCTTATCAGAGATATGATTTGCAATTATTTTCCCCAAAGAACACTCTGATTGTGTTCTTTGATGCACAAAATTTATAAATTTAATGTAGTGTCATTTGTCTATTTTTGCTTTTCTTGCCTGTGCTTTTGTTGTCATATCCAAAACATCATTGCAAAGTCAAATGCCATGAAGCTTGCTCCTGCATTTTCTTCTAGGAGTTTTAAAGTTTTAGATCTTATGTTAATGGGTTTTTTTTTTTTTTTTTTTTTTTCAGACAAGGTCTTGCTCTGTCGCCCAGGCTGGAGTGCAGCCAGTGGCACAATCTTGGCTCACTGCAACCTCTGCTCTTGGACTCAAGGGATCCTTCCACCTCAGTCTCCTGAGGAGCTGGGACCACAGGGGCGCACCATCATGTCCAGCTAATTTTTTGCACTTTTTGTAGAGACAGGGTTTTGCAATGTTTCCCAGGCTGGTCTCAAACTCCTGGACTCAAGCAATCCACCCTTCTTGGCCTCCCAAAGTGGTGGGATTACAGGAGTGAGCCACTGCACCCAGCCAAGATCTTATGTTAATGTCTTTAACTCACTTTGAGTTAACTTTTGTATATAGTGTAAGGTAAGGATCCAATTTCATTTTTTTACATGCAGATACCCAGTATTCCAATATCATTTGTTGAAGAAACTATCCTTTGGCATTGTCTATTATTGGTACCTTTGTCAAACATCATTTGCCCATATATAAGATAATTTATTTCTGGGCTCTCTATTTTATTCCATTGGTCTATCTGTCTGTCTTTATGACAGAACACATCAGTTTGATTACTGTCTCATTGTAATAATTTTTGAAATAAGAAAATGTGAGTCGTTCAATTTTGTTACTGTTTTTCAAAATTGTTTTAGCCATTTAGGGTCCATTGAGATTCCATATGAATTTTAGGATGAATTTTTCTATTTTATAACAAACGTCTTTAGAATTTTTTTTTTTTTTTTTTGAGACAGGGTCTCAATGTGTCGCCCAGACTTGAGTGTAGTGGTGGAATCATGGCTCACTGCAGCCTCAACCTCCCAGGCTCAATAGATCCTCCCAGCTTAGTTTCCTGAGTAGCTGGGGCTATAAGAGCATGCCACGACATCTAGCTAATTTTTGTATTTTTATGTAGAATTGAGTTTCGCCATGTTGCCCATGTTGGTCTCAAACTTCTGGGCTCAAGTGATCCACCCACTTTGGCCAACCAAAGAGCTGGGATTACAGGCATGAGGCGCTGTGCCTGGCCCCCACTGGAATTCTGATAGGGATTGTATTGAATCTGCAGATTGCATTGGGTAGTATGAACATCTTAACAATATTGTCTTCCAATCCGTGAACACAAGATGTCTTGTAACTTATTCGTGTCTTCTCTCATTTCTTTCAGCAATGTTTTATAATTTTCAGCACACAAGTGTTTTACCTCCTTGGTTAGGTTTATTCCTATGTATTTTATTCTTTTTGATGCTATTGTAAATGGAATTCTTCTTAATTTCTTTTTCAGATTGTTTACTGATAGTGTACAGAAATGCAACTAATTTTTGTGTTGTTTTTGTATCTTGCAACTTGGTGACTTCATTTATTAATTCTAATAGGTTTTTCGGTGAAATCTTTGTGGTTTTCTACATATAAGATCATGTTAATTGCCAGCAGAGGTAGTTTTACTTCTTTCTTTCCAATCTGGATACTTTTCTTTTTCTTGCTAATAGCTCTGGCTAGAAATTCTAAAACTATGTTGAATGGAAGTGACCAGCGTGGTTATCTTGGCCTTCTTCCTTATTTTAGAGGAAAAACTTTCAGTCTTTCACCATTGAGTATAATGTTAGCTGTAGGCTTTGTATAAATCGCCTTTAATATGTTGAAGTAGTTTTACTTCTATTCCTGGTTTGTTGAGTGTTTTGTTATAAAAGGATGCTGAATCTTGTCAAATGTGTTTTCTATATCCATTGAAATGATCCTGTGGCTTTTGCTCTTCATTTTGTAAATGTGGTGTATTACACTGACTGATTTTCATCAGCTGAACCATCCTTGCAGTCCAGGAATAAATTTTATTTGGTTGTGCTGTATAATCCTTTTCATGTGCTATTCTGTTTGCTAGTATTTTGTGGAAGATTTTTTGCATCACTATTCATCAGGGATATTGGTGTGTAGTTTTCTTTTCTTGTAGTGTCTTTCACTGTGGTATCAGGGTAATCATAGCCTCATAGATTAAGCTTAGAAGTGTGTCCTTCTCTTCAATTTTTTGAGTTTGAGGAAAATAAATGTTAATTAGTCTTTAAACGTTTGGCAGAATTCTCCAGTGAAGTCATCTGGTCCTGGACTTTTCTTTGTTGTGAGGTTTTTGATTATTGAATGTCCGGAGCTGCACGCCCCGGCCATAGCGAATAATAATTGACGATTAAAAACGCCTGAGCTTTATTCATTTCCACCTTATACCTCCTCCCTATCTTTGCCTTTTCCCCTGTATTAATACCTCATAAAAGATGGCGCTCTTCCTGCTTCTTCTTCACCCATTTTTCCCGCGCCCACGAAAATTGCTACCTGACAGCGCAGGCGCCACATGACGTTCGACCAGAGAAACCAATACCTATCTGGCCACACCCTCCGCGATGAGATCATTTTCGCCTTGGCCCAACCCCTTCCCCTCCAAGTGTATATAAGGCACTGCATTACCGCCATTAAAAGAGAGACTTGATCAGAGCACTGTCTTGTCTCCATTTCTCGTATCTCTTGTTCCCCAAATTCCCACCCCCTCTTCCAGGGCCTGCAGTGACGATCCCGCGGGCTGGGATAATTGAATTGATTCAATCTTCTTATTTGTTATTGGTCTGCTCAGATTTTCTATTTCTTCATGATTCAGTTTTGGTGGGTCATATATTTCTAGGAATTCATCTATTCCTTCTAGATTATCCAATTTGTTGCTGTACAATTATTCATAGTATTCACTTATACTATTCTTTTTTTTTTTATCTCTTTGGCATTAATTGTACTGTCTTTTCTTTCATTTATGAATTTAGTTATTTCAGTCTTCTCTCTTTTTTTAAGTTAATCTAGCTAAGGGGTGTCAATTTTATTGATCCTTTCAAAAAGCTACTCTTAGTTTTGTTGATTTTTTTCTACTGTTTTTCTGTTCTCTATTTAGTTTCTCTCTGCTCTAATCTTTATTATTTCCTTCTGCTAGCTTTGGATTTAGTTTGTTCATCTCCTAGTTTCTTAAGGTGTAAAGTTAAGTTGTTGGTTCGAGATCTTCTTTTTTAATGTACACATTTATAGCTATAAAATTCTCCTAGTACTGCTTTTGCTGCATCCCATAAGTTTTGAAATATTGTTTCCATTCTAATTTGTCTCAAGTTATTTTCCAATTTTCTTTGTGACTTCTTCTTTGACCTATTGGTCAAGAGTAGTATGTTGTTTAATTTCTACACATTTTTAGATTTTTCAATATTCTTTGTGCCATTGCTTTCCAGTTTAATCCATTGTGATGTCAATTTTCTTGAATTTGTTAAGACTTGTTTTGTGGTCTAACATGTGGTTTATCTGGAGATGTTTTATGCACCCTAGAAAGAAATGTATACTCAACTGTGGGGTGTTTTGTATATATCTTTTAGATCCAATTGATCTGCTGTGTTGTTTAATTTCTTTATTTCCTTATTGATCTTCTGCCGGTTGTTCTCTCCATTTTTTTTTTTTAAAGTGGGGTATTGAAGTGTCCTACTGTTATGTGGCTATGTAATTCTATCTCCAATTCTGTCAAAGTTTACTTCATATATTTAAGTGCTCTGAGGTTTGGTGTATAAATATTAATAATTGTTATATTTTCTTAAAACGTTGACTTTTCCATCACTATATAATGTCCTTCTTTTCTTATCCCTTTTGCTAGTGCCCCCTTTTTAGTTTTTGTTTTCTTTTGAGATGGAGTCTCACTCTGTCACCCAGGCTGGGGTGCAGTGGTACAATCTTGGCTCACTGCAACCTCTGTCTCCTGAGTTCAAGCAATTCTTATGCCTCAGCCTCCCAAGTAGCTGGGACTGCAGGTGCCTGCCACCATGCCTGGCTAATTTTTTTGTATTTTTAGTAAAGACGGGGTTTTGCCATGTTGGTCAGGCTGGTCTCGAACTCCTGACTTCAGGTGATCTGCCCGCCTTGTCCTCCCCACATGCTGGGGTTACAGGTGTGAGCCACCGCACCCAGCCCCCTTCTTAGTTTTATAATAACTTTGGTGCTGTAGCTTCTCAACTGACCTCTAGCATCCCCACAGAGGTATTCTGGTCAGTATACTGCTATTAATTTGGTGACTCTGTGGGAGGAGGAGGGCCTGTAGCTTCTTAGTCCACTATCTTGCTGACTGGTCCTCTGCTTTTATTAGGTTGGGTCCACTTGGATAATCCAGGTTAATCTCCCCATTTAAAAATTCTTAACCTTAACCATGTCTGCAAGTCCTCTTTGCCACAGAAGGCAAATATTTACCATTTTTGAGGATTGGAACATGGACATTTTGGGGGAACCCTTACTGTCTACTATACATGGTTTCTCCAAAGGATTTTCACATATATTAACTCATTTAATATCAACAATGTGGTGGAATAGAAATTACAGTACTTTTCCATACAGGAAGACTAATAGATTTGTTTTTTGCCCCAGGGTTATACTAGTATTAGGGCCTTTACAAATGGATCTCATCATACCTCTCTAGCTTCATTTCACACAACTCCCTCCACCTGATTTATAGTCACAGTCACCCCTCACACATGTCATGCCCCTTCACAATTCAGTCACCAAGCAGTTAGGTAGAGAGGTCTCACCAAACTTTGTCATACCCTCTATTATCATACATATACACTAGTGTATAGTGTTTGCTACACATTAGCCACACATATGTGTACGCTGCTAACAAATGGGGTTTTAGGATAGAATTGACTCTAATTGCCTAGTTTTGCTTGAGAAGTGGTATAATAGACAACAGGAAACTGAATTGAGGGTGAGACATACATCTCTCTATGTAGAACTTATAAAAAGAATGGTTTAGACACAAGTCTACAAGGTGTTGCAAAACTTGTAGACTCCTTAGCTGGGTAAGGGTCATAAAATGGGATCTGAGAGGAAAAAGCTTTTGTAAGAGTAGGGAAGAGTTTCTTTAGAGGGAGTAGTAGTCAGGCTGTAAATCTCCAACTTGGAGAGGAGTGGGAGATTGCCATCTTCCAACATCACGCCTAGTGAGGGGGCATTAAGTGTACCTTTGAGGAGTGTTTCCTTTAGTTGGAGAGAGAGATGACTGGTGCCTGACTCATGCCTGAGAAAATTAAATGGGGGCTGACTCATGGCCAGGGATTCCAGAAAACACAAAAATGCCTGCCTCTCTGATGGTGAACCAGAAAGGTGCTGCTACACTGAGATCGACTAGCACTGTCAAAATCCCGGCTGTCAAAGCAAGGGATTTTTCCCATGGAGCATGTGGATGACCTGGTGAAACCCTATCACGAAGTTGTCTTAAGTCTTGGCCAAGATCACTGCCAGAGAGGGGAGAGTGCCTAGCAGAAAGAGGGCAGATACCCAGGAGCTGAGAAAGCAACAACATGGTATAGTGTTAGAATAACAACCCCCAATGCATAATACCTCTCTGCCACCTTTCCCCTTGCATCTAACTTTGCTACTCCTTCCATCAAGAGGTGGAATATAGGCCGGGCGCGGTGGCTCAAGCCTGTAATCCCAGCACTTTGGGAGGCCGAGACGGGCGGATCACGAGGTCAGGAGATCGAGACCATCCTGGCTAACACGGTGAAACCCCGTCTCTACTAAAAAATACAAAAAACTAGCTGGGCGCAGTGGCGGGCGCCTGTAGTCCCAGCTACTCGGGAGGCTGAGGCAGGAGAATGGCGCGAACCCGGGAGGCGGAGCTTGCAGTGAGCTGAGATCCGGCCACTGCACTCCAGCCTGGGCGGCAGAGCGAGACTCCGTCTCAAAAAAAAAAAAAAAAAAAAA
>NC_037679.1:30744382-30752744 GCF_003255815.1 Theropithecus gelada | reverse complement strand
AAAAAAAAAAAAAAAAAAAAAAAAAAAAAAAAAGAGGTGGAATATATTTCCTTATACCTTGAGTCTTACTGGCCTTGTGAGTTTTATAATCAATAACTGCAGCAAAAATGACATTGTGAAAACTGAGGAAGAGAACTGGTATGGGTATTTCTTTTGAGAATATGCCCTCCGCATGAGATCAATGGGTCAAAGTACATGTGTTCAACTTTAGCAGATACTGCTAAACACTTTTACAAAGTGGTTGTACTAAACATATTCCCTGTAGCAGTACAAGAGTTCTAGTTGAACTGCATCTCCTTCAACAATTTAGTATTTTCTATTGTTTTTTGCTTTAGCTATTGTGGTAGGTGGGGTATCCAGTGTGGTTTTAATTTGCATTTCCCTGATGACTAAAGATGTTAAGCACCTTTTCAGATGCTTATTGGCCATTGGATATCCTCTTTTATGAAGTGACTGCTTTGCTCATTTTTCTATTGAGTTGATGGGACTTTTCTTATTAATTTGCAGGTGTCTGTTTTATAGTCTGCATATGAATCCTTTGTTGGACATACATGCTGCAGATATCTTCTACTACTCTGGAAGCAACTTTTTCACTCTTAATAGAGCCTTGCTGACCAGAAATGATTAATTGTAACATAGCCAAACTTATTTTCTTTCTGATTAGTACTTTCGTGTTCTATTTAATAAACTGGGGCTTGGCACAGTGGCTCACACCTATAATCCCAGCACTTTGGCAGTCTGAGGAGGGAGGGTCGCTTGAGGCTAGGAGTTCAAGACCAGTCTGGGCAACATAGTGAGATCCTGTTTCTTTCTTTTTCCTTTTTTTTTTTTTTTTTTTGAGATGGAGTCTCGCTCTGTCGCCCGGGCTGGAGTGCAGTGGTGCAATCTCCGCTCACTGCAAGCTCTGCCTCCTGGGTTCATGCCATTTTCCTGCCTCAGCCTCCTGAGTAGCTGGGACTACAGGTTCCCGCCACCACGCCTGGCTAATTTTTTGTATTTTTAGTAGAGACGGGGTTTCACCGTGTTAGCCAGGATGGTCTCGATCTCCTGACCTCGTGGTCTGTCCGCCTCGGCCTCCCAAAGTGCTGGGATTACAGGTGTGAGCCACTGTGCCCGGCCTGTGAGATCCTGTTTCTAAACAAAATAAAAATAAATGAGTTGGGTGTGGTGACGCACATCTGTAGTTTCAGCTACTTGGGAGGCTGAAGCAGATCACTTGAACCCAGGAATTGAGAGCTGTGGTGAGTTAGGATCACATCATCACACTGCAGGCTGGGTGACAGGGAGACTTGTCTAAATACATAAATAAATAAGAAATGTCCTCCCATTTCAAAGTCACAAAGTTGTTCTGTTTTTCCCAAAAACCTTTCACAAGGTTAAACAATATATTCTATAATCTATCTGAAATTGATTTTCTTTGTGGTACAAGAAAGGGGTCAAAATATTTACATATTTTCTCACCCAGATATCAAATGACCCAGAACCACTTACTCAAAAAACCATCATGTCCCCTCTGCACTGTACTGTGATAATCAAGTGACCACTTCCTTTCTCCATCTCCCTTTTCATAAAAAATTACTGCATTAGGCCAGGTGCAGTGGCTCACACCTGTAATCCCAGCACTCCGGGAGGCTGAAGCAGGTGGATTGCTTGATGTTAGGAGTTTGAGACCAGCCTGGCCAACATGGTGAAACCCCATCTCCATGAAAATATCAAAAAAAAAAAAAAAAAAAAAAAAAGCCAGGCATGGTGGCACACACCTGTAGTCTCAGCTACTCAGGAGGCTGAGGCATGGGAATCGCTTGAACCTGGGAGGCAAAGGTTGCAGTGAGCTGAGGTTGTGCCACTGCACTCCAGCCTGGATGACACAGTGAGACTCTATCTCCAAAAAAAAAAAAAAGAAAACTGCATTATTTAGTTACAAAAGCAAGAATATTCATTGTAGAAGGTGCAAAAACATACAGTTAAAATAAAGAAAATGTTAAAGCCCCAACAATCCCACCTCCTGGGAGGTATATACACATCCTGACTTCTTTTCTGTGGCTATATATCTGTGTGTGTGTGTGTGTGTGTGTGTATATATATATATATATATTTTTTTTTTTTTTCTCTTAGGTGGAGTTTTGCTCTCATCATCCAGGCTGTAGTGCAATGGTGTGATCTTGGCTCACTGCAACCTCCAGCTCCTGGGTTCAAGCAATTCTCCTGCCTCAGCCTCCCAAGTAGCTGAGATTACAGGTGTGCGCCAGGAAGGCTGGCTAATTTTTTTTTGTATTTTTAATAGAGATGGGGTTTCACCATATTGGTCAGACTAGTCTCGAACTCCTGACCTCAAGTGATCCAACTGCCTTGGCCTCCCAAAATGCTGGGATTACGGGCGTGAGCCACCATGCCCAGCCTCTAGGAATATATTTTTTAAACCAAATGGGACCATACCATCAATTCTGGTTTTTGAATTATTTTTTGCTTAATACATTATGAGTATCTCTCACGTCAACAACTATGTATGTTAAATATTTTTAACTAAATACTATTCCTTTTAACATTGTACTCACCCAAGATATAATTATTTTGACACTTACTGGTTTTCTTTTTTTTTTTTTCTTTTTTTTTGCGGGGGAGGGGGCAGAGTTTCACTCCTGTTGCCCAAGCCGGAGTGCAATGGTATGATCTTGGCTCATTGCAACCTCTGCCTCCCGGGTCCAAGCGATTCTCCTGCCTCAGCCTTCTGAGTAGCTGGGATTACAGGCACGCGCCACCATGCCTGGCTACTTTTTTGTGTTTTAGTAGAAACGGAGTTTCACCAACATGGTGAAACTAGCGAGGTTGGTCTTGAACTCCTGACCTCAGATGATCTGCCCGCCTCAGCTTCCTAAAGTGCTGGGATTACAGGCGTGAGCCACTATGCCCGGCCCACTTACTGGTTTTCTTTTGGCCTTTGTCTTTAGAAGAAGTGTAATTAAATTCACTAACCGTGAATGTGAAAGTTTTTAAACCTGCTGCCAATTGCTTTAGAGAAAATAAAAACTTCAGTCAGAGGGCAATTAGAGGGGCTGTTGAATGGCAATAGTTCAATTCTCTCAATTCTCCTGTCCCATTAGCACAATTATCTACTGGATTTTTTTTTCTTCTTTTGGAAAATCTCAGTGCTGGTTGAACAAGCTATACCTTTGCTATTACAATACAAATAATAATTCCCTAACTGCTCAGTATTTCCTTCTATTGTTAGTTAATCTGAGTGTCTATCACCCATGCTTTCTTACTTAACCTTATTGAGCTCAGTTTTGTTATTGGTACAAAAATGAATAATGTACCTACCTCATATGGTTGTTGTGAGAATTAAGTAAGTTAATGTATGAAAGTGTTTAAAACAGTACCTAGCACAGAGTAAACTACTACTATTATTATTCCAAAATGCTTTTCCTTTGGAAGACTACACAGACTGTGTAGTTTTCTATGCCCTTCTTCAAGATTCATTTCTTATAAATTAAAAACAGGACACCATTTTTAATCTAAATGGTAAAGATTAAGGAAGCAATAATATTCAGTGCTGCTGAAGCTGCAGTGAGACCAGTACACTCATACACTGAGTTATTAGAAACTGTTGAAATCTTCCCAAAGAGCAATTAAGTAATGCTTTTTTTTTTTTTTTTTTTTTGAGACGGAGTCTTGCTCTGCCGCCCAGGCTGGAGTACAGTGGCCGGATCTCAGCTCACTGCAAGCTCCGCCTCCCGGGTTCACGCCATTCTCCTGCCTCAGCCTCCCGAGTAGCTGGGACTACAGGCGCCTGCCACCTCGCCCTGCTAGTTTTTTGTATTTTTAGTAGAGACGGGGTTTCACCGTGTTAGCCAGGATGGTCTCGATCTCCTGACCTCGTGATCCGCCCATCTCGGCCTCCCAAAGTGCTGGGATTACAGGCTTGAGCCACCGCGCCCGGCCAAGTAATGCTTAACAATAGCCTTTGATGCAATAATTCCACAAGGTAGTCCAAGACTTTTCCATAAACCAGTCATCACTATGCTATTTATTATAACACATATAGAATAAAAAACTAAATGCTCTCAAATAACAAATGAAAGTATGGTGATCTCTAAGCTGGATTGCCCAGCCATTAGAAATATGTTCAAATAATTTTTGATGGAAAGAGAAAATTCTCACACTCTGAAAAAGCTTCTCAGAGGAAGTGTTATTGAGCTGGTTTTTGAAGGATCAATAAGGGAGTAGAAAAGAATTCTAGCCATAATGGATGGGTACATAAAGGAAAGGAAGTGTTCAAGAGTTGGATAAGATTATACTCACTCATATGAGATAGTGTATGTATTTTTTAGCTTCAAGTCTGGGCAATGAGGTAAAAAGGTTCCTTAAGGTTCTTTATTCTAGAATTCTATGACAATGTGTTGAGAATTTTGTCATGCAATAAGGTGTCTTCCATGTATTATTCCAAATGTAAACTGCTAAGCAAGATCAGAAGAATTTGAAAAATCTGCCAAAACTCCAGTCTCATACCAGATTCGCTACATGGGCAAGAAGACATGTGATACTTACATTAATTTCTACAAGAATCTGAAAGCGAAGGTGATACAAACAAGAAGCAGAGAAATACTAGGTAGAAAAGGGAGTGGTCCCTGGTGAGGGCTCCACCCTCAAGCCTGGACCTGCAGCCCTAAACGAGAACTTCACATCCCTGTTTTCCCACCCAAATGTTGCCTTTTCCAAAACCACCTTGGCCTGCCCTACCCCCACCCTGTACCCATAAAACCCACAAGCTCCACCAGCAGAAAAGCAGAGCGGAGCGGCAGACAAGGAGAGAAGAGAAGAAGCAGTTGGAGAAAAGCAGCTTGACTTCAGAGGGATGGCTTGATGGCGGGACTTCAGAGAAGAGTTTGGCCAGGAATGGCCAAACTCCAGGGGAAGATTATCTGCTCACTCCATCCCTCTCCAGCTCCCCTTCCCACTGAGAGCCACTTCCATCGCTCAATAAAACAATCCGCATACACCACCCTTCAACTGGTTCGTATGACCTGATTCTTCCTGGATGCTGGACAAGAACTTGAGTACCAAGACGGAAGAGTATAAAAGGCTGTGACCCTCACCCTCCACTGAGGTGGTGAACACTTAGCCATTTGCGGACAGCAAACACTAAAAGAGCACTGATTGTAATACATGCCCTCTGGGGCTCTGGGGGTCACAAACACCTGCTCCCGGATGGCAGAGCTAAACATTGTAACACGCTTGGACGCTGCCATGGGGCCTGCTCAAAGCTTGATCCTACCAGAGAGGAGTGACCGGATGGTTCCAGCATTTGTTTGCCCCGGCAGCTATACCTGCTCACCTGTGTGCTCCCCTTCTTGAGGGGTTCAGAGCTTCGGGCTGAGTAAACGAGCTACCCCTTCACAAGTCCTGTGAAGAGGTCAAGGGAAGTATCCTGTCTCAAAGGTATCAAAAAATTCCCTTGAGTATCCACTGTTACTTTTATTTATACTAAAATTCCATTTTACTCTTTCAGTTCATTGTTAATAAAGTCGTTTATTAAGAGAAGAAATACGATTTAAAATAATGAGGAGAGGGTGGAGGGGAAAGAAGGGTAATTCCCAGAGATTATTTTGTTACTTTAAGCATGTTTTTGATTCATTGAAAAAACAAATTTGATTATAGACTTTATAAAAAAGTACTTAAAATTATTTTGTATGTGTATTTTTAATAGCATTAAATACATCTGTAATTATCTCAGATAACAATAGTATTTTGGTGTACATCCTTCTAATCTTTCTTCCTAGATTTTTATTTTATTTTATTTCTGAGATGGAGTCTTACTCTGTTGCCCAGACTGGAGTACAGTGGTGTAATCTCTGGTGCAATGGAGTACAGTTCACTGCAACCTTTGCCTCCTGGGTTCAAGTGATTCTCGCGCCTCAGCCACCTGAGTAGCTGAGACTACAGGCATGTATCACTACACCTGGCTAATTTTTGTATTTTTTTAGTAGAGAAGGGGTTTCACCATGTTGGCCAAGCTGGTCTCGAACTCTTGACCTCAAGTGATCTGCCCGCCTCGGCCTTCCAAAGTGCTAGGATTACAGGCATGAGCCACTGCGCCTGGCCTTCTTCCTAGATTTTTCTAGGATATAAGCACCTGACTTGAAGCAGCAAAAAGACAATACTAATTATAACAATTTCATTGAGTTTAAAGTGTGTTAAAACACACTTAAACAATTATGTACAAAATATTGCAAATTTATTTTTATTTGTTAAAGACAGGTCTCACTCTGCTGCCCAGATTGGAGTATAGTGGTACAATCATAGCTCACTGCTGCCTTGAACCCCTGGGCCTAAGCGATTCTCTTGCCTTAGCCTCTTGGGTAGCTAGGACTACAGGCACACACCACTACACCTGGCTAATTTTTAAATTTTTTTTTGTAGCGATGGGGGTCTCACTATGTTGACCAGGCTGGTCTCAAACTACTGATCTCATGCAATCCTCCTGCTTCAACCACCTAAAGTGCTGGGATTATAGGCATGAGCCACTGTGCCTGGCCCATATCCCAAATTTATGTCAATAATTAGCTTGGGGAAAATAGGAGGAGCTCAGTTGCTGAGGGGTTAGTGGGGGCAAAAGAACATTTAAGCTTTTTAGCCGGGCATAGTGGGGCGCACCTGTAGTCCTAGCTACTTGGGAGGCTGAGGCAGGGGAATCACTTGAACCCAGCAGGCGGAGGTTGCAGTGAGCTGAAGTTGCACCACTGTCCTCCAGCCTGGCGACAGAGACACCCTCTCAAAAAAAAAAAAAAAAAAATTTACTTTGTCTAATGTTGTAACTTTTATTATTATTTTTATTACTTTTTAAATTGAGACAGAGTTTCTGTCACCCAGGTTCGAGTGCAGTAGCACAATTATGGCTCACTGTAGCCTCCAACTCTCATGCTCAAACAATCCTCCCACCTCAGCTTCCTGAGTGGCTGGGACTACAGGTGTGCACCACATTTGGCTAATTTTTTATTTTTTGTAGAGACGGGGTCTTGCTATGTTGCCCAGACTGGTCTCAAACTCCTGGCCTTAGGTGATTCTCCCACCTTGGCTTCCCAAAATGCTGGGATTATAAGCATGAGCTACCACATCTGGCCTAATGTTGTAATTTTTAAAAAGGAACAGAGTCAGTGTATTATTTAATATTAGTAAAAATTAAAAAATCCAAATTTAAAAAAAGAGTTGTCATATTTATACAATAAATTTGTGGCTGGGTATATGGCTTGCACCTGTAATCCCACACTTTGGGAGGCCGAGGTGAGAAGATCACTTGAGCCCAGGAGTTCAAACCCAGTATGGACAACATAGGACATAGTCTGGATTCATCTCTGCAAAAAATTAAAAAAAAAAAAAAATTTAGCCGGGCACGGTGGCTCAAGCCTGTAATCCCAGCACTTTGGGAGGATGAGACGGGCGGATCACGAGGTCAGGAGATCGAGACCGTCCTGGCTAACCTGGTGAAACCCCGTCTCTACTAAAAAAATACAAAAAACTAGCCGGGTGAGGTGGCGGGCGTCTGTAGTCCCAGCTACTCGGGAGGTTGAGGCAGGAGAATGGCGTAAACCCGGGAGGCAGAGCTTGCAGTGAGCTGAGATCCAGCCACTGCACTCCAGCCTGGGCAACAGAGCGAGACTCTGTCTCAAAAAAAAAAAAAAAAAAAGTAGCCGGGTATAGTGGTGCAAGTCTGTAGTACCAGCTACTCTGGAGCTGAGGCGGGAGGATGACTTGAGCTGGAGAAGTTGAAGCTATGATCATGCCACTGCATGATACAAACAAGAAGCAGAGATCATGAGCTATGTGAGCTATGATCATGCCACTGCAGTCCAGCCTGGGTGATAGGGTAAGACTCTTCTCTTAAAAAAATAAAAAAATAAATAAAAATAAATCTTGTCTGGATTCACAATTAGATCTACAAAAACAAATTTTTTTGAAGAGGGTAGTTATGATAAATGGAGAGATTAGTTTTGTCAGGGAAAATAATGTCAAGCCTTGCCCTGCCACTCCTTCACTTCTTCAGTAATTCCTGACTCATTAGTTTCAAAACCATTAATACTGTTTGGCATGATTGAAAAATGCTGGAACCATTCCAGTTCTCAGAAATTCAGGCAGCCAAACTGGTTTTTCATTTTTTATTTTCCTCCAGGAATATGGTGCTAATTATCACCTTCCAGTCACTCTTTTTTTTTTTTTTTTTTTTTTTTTTTGAGACGGAGTCTCGCTCTGTAGCCCGGGCTGGAGTGCAGTGGCCGGATCTCAGCTCACTGCAAGCTCCGCCTCCCGGGTTCACGCCATTCTCCTGCCTCAGCCTCCCGAGTAGCTGGGACTACAGGCGCCCGCCACG
>NC_037679.1:30221132-30370660 GCF_003255815.1 Theropithecus gelada | reverse complement strand
GTAATATAACACATTGTAAGATGCAATTACTGACATACAAACCACATAAACTAATAGTAAAAAAAAAAAAAAAAAGGCAAAGATTATTACATTATATAATGACAGAATATAATGATAGAATGATTCACACAACAAGAAGATATTACAATCCAAAATATATATGCATCTAATTCTAGAGCTCCCAAATTACCACTAGACCTGAGAAAAGAGATAGATAGCAACACAATAATAGTAGGGGACTTCAACATTCACTGACAGCACTAGGAAGATTATCTAGGCAGAAAGTCAGCAAAGAAACAATGAACTTAAACTTCAGTCTAGAATAAACAGACATAACAGATATTTACAGAACATTCTACCCAAGAACTGCAAAATATACAATCCCCTCATCAGTATATAAAACATTCTCCAAGATAGAGCATACAATAGGACACGTTTAAGTCTTAATAAATTTTAAAAATTGAAATCATATCAATATGATTTTATAGAAGCTGCAAAAAATATTAATACCAAGCAATATACTTAACCAAGGAAATGAAAGATTGCTACAAGGAGAACTACAAAACACTGCTTATGGAGTAGAAAGAACAATACCATGCAAATGACCGTACTAGACAAAGCAAACTGTAGATTCAATGGAATTCCTGTCAAAACAGCAACATCATTTTTCAGAGAATTAGAAAAAAACAACCATGAAATTCATATGGAATCAAAGAAGAGCCCAAATAACCAAAACAATCCTAAGCAAAAAGAACAAATCTGGAGGCATCACATTACCTGACTTCAAATTATATCACAAGACTACAATTACCAAAACAGCTTTGTACTGGTATAGACACATAGACCAATGGAACAGAACAGAGAACGAGAAATAAAGCCAAATACTTACAACCAACTGATCATCAATGAAGCATATAAAATATAAATTGGGGAAGGGATACTCTATTTAATAAATGGTTCTGGGAAACTGGATAGCCACATGTAGAAAAATGAAACTGGATTCCTGTATTTTACCATATTAAGAAAATCAATTGAAGATGGATTGTAGACTTAAATCTATGACCTAAAAACATAAGAATCTAGAAGACAACCTAGGAAAAAACTCTTCTTGGCATTGGCCTGTTAAAGCAAACTAAATATGACCTGAGAAGGACTCTGCACTTCTATATTTGAGTCCTTGTGGATGAACTGCAACCTAGCTTTTAATAGGTAGACAAAATTGAAAACCTAACTTAGGAGTATGTGCCTGTAACAATAGCTGAGTCTTGGCCAATCTGAGCAGCTGTACTTTAACCATTCATACACTGCTGAGTGTTCAAATTGTGTAGAAATAAGGCAAACACCGAGCTATAACCAATCCAGCCATCCTGTAGCTCACTTCCAATTTCTGTACATCATTTCCCTATTTTTGTCTATAAATCATCTTCCACCATGTGGCTGCACTGGAGTCTCTGTGAATCTGCTGTGATTATGGGAGTTGCCAATTCACCAATTGTTCATTGCTCAATAAAATTCCTTTAAATTTAATTTGGCTAAAGTTTTTCTTTTATCAGATGGTGTCGGAAGCAGGATCTGAAGGAGAGCTTCTAGTGACCCCCAGGAGCACTGAGTGAACAAGCAAGGTGCCTGCAGGACCCACTTGTGTCCATTGATGTCTCAGAATAGCTGGGGATCATGAGTTAAGTGCTCTCTTGGATTTCAGAGCCACATATTTGTGTTTTGAG
This sequence comes from Theropithecus gelada, assembly GCF_003255815.1. Taxonomy (NCBI): domain Eukaryota; kingdom Metazoa; phylum Chordata; class Mammalia; order Primates; family Cercopithecidae; genus Theropithecus; species Theropithecus gelada. The sequence goes on along the minus strand of NC_037679.1, from coordinate 30,368,936 downwards.
CTATTCGAGTTTCTTTGAGCAAATTTCTGATCCAAACTGGGCTTGGAAGTTGTCACAGCAACTAGGCTGGGTCCAGGAATCGATTTGATCTGGGAATTAACTGGTTTGGGTCCAGTTAGAGACCTCTTACATCTGACTGGGTCAGAAAGGAACTGCTAGTAAGCAGTAATATTGCAGGAGTTATAAAATTTGGCTTTTGAAAATTCACAGGGATTTTTGTGTCCTACCCCTTTGTTTCATTTTTCTTGCATGCCCAAGTAGGAAAAATTATTGGCTAAGTTAATTAGGAGAACCTAAGAGTAAAGCCAATATTTTAGGTAAAATGGAATCCTTAATCTCTTGAAAACTGAGTTCCTTCTGGTCTATACATTAGGTCTAGGATGCAGCAAAGTCTTGTAGAAATGGTAAAAGCTTACTAAAGATAACTTACAGTGGAACATTCCGAATGAACTACAATGCACTGAAGTACATTTAAAAATGAGGGCTCTCGATAAAGTCCCTTTTGGCTAAGAACAGGTTTGGCCCTATGGGATGTTAACTGTTATTCTCTTTGGATTAATATGCCTTACACTCTTTGCTGATGGCTAAGGGTTACAGGATTAGGCACGTACAGGATCACTGGACATGGGGAGCTCTTTCCTTCCTAAAAGGGGAAACTTGAGAGCTGATGGTACTGCTGGAAAAGATCCCATCACAACCAACAAGCAGCCACTTGAACTTTTCAGTGTTGCTGCAATGGGTGGATCTTTCTCTGGCCTCCCTGAGGTCTTCACTTCCCCACCCTGCAACAGGTAGTGCTTTTTTTTTCTATCTTTTTTTTTCATTACTCAGGGCAACCATATTGCCTAGAGACCACATGTTGAAACTCCTAGACAGAGGTTGGATTAAAGATGGCAGTGCCCATCTGAGGGTAAATTTAAGCCTTGCCATTTGATATTGGGTGCTAAGCAGAGTGGCAAATGTCTGTGTCTTGTCACATGAATTTTTCTCTGGCCAGAATGAAAAAAGATAATTTTGTTTTATGATATGGCTTGGTCCCCCAGGGGATGGTGCAGCAAGTCAGGTCACTAGGGCTGCTCAGGGAAGTAAAACCCAGAAGCCTGGCATGCTGGCAAAAGGGTAATAATTTCTTACCAGTCAGACTTCTGGCCTCCATCTCTCTCTCTGTGCAAACCAGTTAAATGAATGATAAAAATCACTGTTTATCTGTTCTGTACAGTTTGGATTAATACAAAAAAAAAAAAAAAAAAAACAACTGAGTCTGGTCTTAAGCTATAGTGAATCTGGTGTGCTTTGTGTGGCTTTCTATATTGTTCTGTCACAAAGAGGGGTGGGTACCTTGAGATAAAATGTGTGCCTAAAACCACATATGCCTGCTGTTCAAGACAGCCTAACAAACTGGTCAGTTATGTCCTTGAGAGCTTGACCTTGTAACCATGTGGTGGTGCTTTCTCTTTTCACAATGGTGGCCTGGGTTTGGGTTTCAATCCCTAGCTCAGGGGATGAGTCTTTCTAATTGGTATTTCATGACCTTTGCCATTTTAAAATTATGTTCCTCTCCACAAACTGTCTTGAATTTTCCTGTCTCAAAGCACCTGTGAGGTTACTTTCAATAAAGCTGAAAATCCAGAAATGTTGACCATTTGGCCTGGGTAAAGTCAAGTAATAAGAATGTTTAAAAGGACTTTATTAAAGAAAGCTATGGTTAAAAGTCAGCTTAATTAAAAGTGGATATTCAGGCTCGAACAACCTGAGACTCCTTGGAAAAAACAGGAGGCACCAGAGACCCTTTCCTGGAGCTGTTTTTCCAAGGACTCCATCCAAAAGCCAATAACCCAATTAAGAAAATCAAAAACTGGCAAATGAAAAATTTTACAACTACTGTAGTAATCTTCTTCTGTCTAGGTAAATTTATATATGTATTGTGTATGTAATGTTTATATGTGAAAGAGTTTTAACTAATTGGTTTAATAATAATAAGTGCTTAAGTCAAATATTTTGTCAGAAATGTAAAAAGTATAATGACTTTTATTTAGTTCATGTAACTTTAGTAATCTTTGGGAAATACAGTTTAAAAGATTATTGGCAAAATTAAAATGTCTTCAAAAGTGTAAATATTTGGTTTAAATTATGCAGGTCAGATGTTAAGCTTGCTAAATGCTTTAAGGTATTAAACTGTTTCTTTGACTTTTGAAAATTGTTCAATTTATTTTGGAGGCATTAAATTCTAAATAAGCCCTGGGAACGTGTGAAATTAACCATGCCTCTTAGCTATGCAAAGAAGGCATAAAAGAAAAGAGATTGTATATAAGGAAGGATCTTGTATGGTAAATTCTTGTCCTAAGGCTAAAGGAAAATGACTGGTTGTTTAAAAGAGAGATGTTTAGGACAAGTCAGAAAGTTCAAACACATCATAGATGGTCAACGTAAGCCCATTTATAAAAGGATTTATAAAAGAACATTTATGCACCAAGAGTGAAAGTTACTAAGCATTATCATTATAACATGTAATTGGGACTACTGAAAAAATAGGTTTGCATGCAAGATGTGTGAGGAGAATGAAATGTGTTTTTTGTAAGAGATTATAAGAAGGCATGAGAATGTACATTTTTGCCTAGTTTAAAGGGTTAAATGATTGTGTTAAATTAAATAAAGCTGAAGGTTAAAACAAGATGTGGAAGGTTTGTAAAAATTAACCTTGTAAAAGAAATTCTATGTGTGAAAATATTGACTAAATTTAGAAGGGTATTATTTGGTTTTACTGTAAATTGAACATCAAAATAAAAGCACAACAGAGCTTTCTTAAAGCACTAATCTGCTCTTTAACAAAAATTTATAAAGGGTTATAAAAGGTTTATAAAAATCTTGCCATATGATCAAACTGATTAATATTGGGTAGATTTGTCTATGAGGTTTTACTAAAAATTGGGATTGACATTAATAGTCTGCTAATGCAAGGGTGAAATTTGGCTTTCTCTCTTTAACAAGATTTTCATGTAGATAAGATAATGAAAGATTTAGTTTGCCTTTTAAATATACTACAAAAGGGAAAAAATGATGGAAAGACAAAAGACAGATGGTTTGGAAAGCTAAGTCTTCCTTTTATCAATGAGTAAAGGTTTTTGCCTTTTTAAACATTTCTGACTCATCATTTTGACTAAATGACTGACTTATGGTGACATGGAATTCTAGTTCATAATATCAAGTGTTTTAAATCTTTAACATATTTAATAGGCTCCCCAAAATCCAATTTCAGCTTCAAAATGGTCTTTTTTGACCCTTTAACTTTGGAATGCTACAGAGGGCATCCAAAAGACAGGTAAGCATCCAAAAGGGAGGTAAACAGCATTATTTAACATGTTAAGTTACATGGGAAATATTGTCAAAATAAAAATAATGTTTAGTCTTCAGGCTATATTTTAGTGAATGATATTAATATATGTTCTAAAATTGTATGGGATTTCTAAAATCATAATATGTCTGAGTATATGCTATCAGTCATGATTATAGTTATTATGTTAAGTTATTGTACACTATAGAAATAACCAAATTTCCTTGTATAAAACTGTTAACCCAAGTAGAACAAAAAATTAATTAAATATCAAGAAAATACTTTGCCAGATTTTCATTTTAAACTAGCCTATACTGAAATTGTTTACATATACAATTTGAACTCCATGGTCTAAGTCAACTTACCTATAATGACCCACTAGTTATCAGCGCTATGCACCTAAATTGGAGAAACAACTGGTATTCAAGAGGACATAAGTCCAGCATTAAGTATGTACCCATGGAGAACCAGGGCACCCTCCTTGTCCTTCCTGAGTCCTTAAAACTTGTGTTATTAAAGGTTCTGCATTCCACAATTCATCATGGAAAAAAAATTAAATGATCTAAATTGAATATGTTGATATGGTGACTTAAAAATTGTGAAAATAGTTTAAAACCAATGTTTGGTTCCATATTCCTGGGAACACAATCAAACCTTCAGGTATATTTGGCTATCTGATGGGTCATTTAAACATTTATAAAGATATTTCAATGCATGTTTTTTAAATAACAGTTAATCATTATGTCACAGTATATTTTCACCAGGTAAATAAAGCTTTTTATGGTTCACTGAGGACAATCAACTCCTTCACAATCTAGAACCTGAAGATTGAATATTCTGAGAACATCAGAGAAAGACTGTCCTTGCCATCCACACTGCAACAAAACTTTGGAACCTGTACTTTGGATTCATAACCAAACAGCTGAGAAGGGCCCCTCCACACTCTTGGAATTGTACACCCAGTGGAACCCTTAAGGTAAAACGAACCAGGAAAGTTTCCACCCAGAAGAAGATGGAATACTTGATGTGAACAGCTGTTCCCAAGGTCATGAATCAAGACTTCTACTATCATGAGACTCTTATCTTCGAATATTTTTCCTTATTTATGCCTCTGTGAATAATAGAAATGAAAAGGGGGTCTATTCTGTGCACTTATAGGGCATATTTTTATTCGTGAAGGATTTTTCAGCCAGCCTTATACATAAATAACCTTATACTTTGATAGATAAAAGATGAAGGCCCCAGGTAGGTGAGAAACTTTAGTGGTATATACATTGCCCCATAATCAGTCAAAACTCCTCTTAACCTACATCATAGGTTAAAGAGAACATCGAAAGGAGCCCTTTACTCTTCTAGAAGGACACCATTTATTAGGTCCTTTTTCCATGCTTTAAAATAAAAGAGGTAATAATTAGAAATGCATCACTCACAATAGACTCTATAGCAGATTCTACTGTAAAGGCTATCATTACACAATGGACTTTAAATTATCTTGTGAAAGTTATGCTAATAATAGAGTTGGCTAAAAAGAAAAATACTTGTGCAGTTGCTGGCACTTGTGGCTTATGGAGAAATACGTCAAATGTAGATTATAAAAATTCAGTTGTGGGGGATTAATGAAAAGACCACTTAGTCAAGCAAGTAGACTCTTCATCCAGCTCATTCTTTAATCTATTTAACTTTAGGTGGTTTGCTTTATGGGGACTCTGGCTAAGGAGCACACTTCAAACCCAATAGTCTAGTAATAGTCTCCCTGGTGTGCTATATTCTCTCAAAGGTTTTAAATGTTTGCAAGCAGCCATCTGTAAAATGTCAAATGGTCTCTCTTCAACTGGAATGACAAGAGCTGAAAGAAATATGTGGCCATGAGGGCACCATAACCTATGAATGATATGCTGAGACTGGAAACTCAAAATGATGGCAACAGAGAGTGGTGCTAAGGCCCTAAATTTTGGTCACACTTTCACCTAAGTGAGACCCCAACCAAAAAAGAGGAACTTTTAAAACAAAATTATAGGAGGTCATTGTTTTGAACTAAGCTCATGCACTAGGACCCAACAGGCCAAACTGAACTAAAATAGTTACTCAGGCTAAATGTGATGTAATCAAACTAAGACTTTAAGGAAACATGTAGATCCCAGAACAGACTTGGTTTTGTTTTTCTCCTGTAAATAGAACATTCTGGCAAAAATGTTACCCTCTACTCAGCCCTTGTTCCTACCTTTTGCAAAACTCACTGTTCTACTATTTCCCAGTGGGTTTCAAGACCAAATAAGTGATAGTGACATCAATAACTGAAGTTTTTGTGAATCTCTCAAAACTGAGAAAATGACCAAAAAAGGGGAATTGTTAAACAGAACTAAATATGGCCTGAGAAGGACACTGTACTTCTATATTTGAGTCCTTGCAGATGAATGCAACCTAGCTTAATAGGTAGACAAGATTGAAAACCTAACTTAGGAGTATGTGCCTGTAACAACAGCTGAGTATTGGCCAATCCTAGTGGCCGTACCTCAACCATTCATTCACTGCTGAGTGTTCAAATTGTGTTGAAATAAGGCAAACACCAGGCTGTAACCAATCCAGCCATTCTCTACCTCATTGCTAATTTTTGTACATCATTTCCCTTTTATTTGTCTATAAATCTTCCACTACGTAGTGGCACTGGAGTTTCTGTGAATCTGCTGTGATTCTTGGGGCTGCCTAGTTTGTGAATCATTCATTGCCCAATTAAACTCCTTTAAATTTAATTTGGCTGAAGTTTCTTTTTTTTTTCTTTAATCAGGCCTAGGCAAACAATTTATGACTAAGGTCCCAAAAGTAAATGCAGCAAAAACAAAAGTAAATATATAGGATCTAATTAAACTCAAATTAAGCCAAATTCCATATGTCCTCACTTGCAAGTGGGAGCGAAGCTATGAGTACACAAAGACATGTAGAGTGGTATGATGGACTTTGGAGACTCAGGATGGGGGAGAACAACAGGGGAGTGAGGGATAAAGAAAACTACATATTATTTACAAGGTACACTACTCAGGTGATACATGCACTAAAACTCAGACTTCACCTTTATACAATTCATCCATGTAACCAAAAACGACCAGTATCCCAATTCATCCATGTAACCAAAAACCACCAGTATCCCAAAAACTACTGAAATTAAAAATGTATGTTTATATTTTTTACATATATATGTTTCATATATATAAACTTTATATATGTATACAGTTCAATTTATACATTAGACACAGTAAAAGATTAACAGCTATTAATAAAGTACAACAATTTTATTAATAACAATATGCTATAATAAAACTTATGTGAATGTGGTCTCTCTCTCTCAAAATACCTTATTGTAGTGTGTTCACCCTTCTTGTGATAATGAAGTGAAGTGAATGATACAGGTATTGTGTTGTAGCATTAGGCTACTACTGACCTTCTGAAGAAACCTGCAAGGAAGGCTTATTTGCTTCTAATGACCCTGGGTCATTGAGCCATGATGATGCTAATAGTTGGACATCAGTAGCAGTAGCAGACAATGTTGATGACCACTAGGCAGACAGCATCTACATGGAATCACTGGACGAAGGAATGATTCATGTCTGAGGGGTTTCAGCAGGACGGCACAAGATTTCATCGCTCTACTTAGAACTACACACAAGTTAAAACTTATCAATTGTTTATATTTGTAATTTTCCACTAAATATTTTCAGACCATGACTGACCACAAGAAACTGAAACCATAGAAAATGAAACCATAAATAAGGGTGGATTACTGTAGGAATAAATAGACAAACCCCTTAGAGTGCCTAAATCTAAAATATGTCAGCAAAAGAACCTACAATATATACCTGAAGTAAATCACCTCCAAGTATGTTCAATCCTTCCTTCTCTTTATTCAAATTGAAATGGGGAAAGGATTCCCTATTTAATGAATGGTGCTGGGAAAATTGGCTAGCCATAAGTAGAAAGCTGAAACTGGATCCTTTCCTTACTCCTTATACGAAAATTAATTCAAGATGGATTAGAGACTTAAATGTTAGACCTAATACCATAAAAATCCTAGAGGAAAACCTAGGTAGTACCATTCAGGACATAGGCATGGGCAAAGACTTCATGTCTAAAACACCAAAAGCAACGGCAGCAAAAGCCAAAATTGACAAATGGGATCTCATTAAACTAAAGAGCTTCTGCACAGCAAAAGAAACTACCATCAGAGTGAACAGGCAACCTACAGAATGGGAGAAAATTTTTGCAATCTACTCATCTGACAAAGGGCTAATATCCAGAACCTACAAAGAACTCAAACAAATTGACAAGAAAAAAACAAACAACCCCATCCAAAAGTGGGCAAAGGATATGAACAGACATTTCTCAAAAGAAGACATTCATACAGCCAACAGACACATGAAAAAATGCTCATCATCACTGGCCATCAGAGAAATGCAAATCAAAACCACAATGAGATACCATCTCACACCAGTTAGAATGGCAATCATTAAAAAGTCAGGAAACAACAGGTGCTGGAGAGGATGTGGAGAAATAGGAACACTTTTACACTGTTGGTGGGATTGTAAACTAGTTCAACCATTATGGAAAACAGTATGGCGATTCCTCAAGGATCTAGAACTAGATGTACCATATGACCCAGCCATCCCATTACTGGGTATATACCCAAAGGATTATAAATCATGCTACTATAAAGACACATGCACACGTATGTTTATTGCGGCACTATTCACAATAGCAAAGACTTGGAATCAACCCAAATGTCCATCAGTGACAGATTGGATTAAGAAAATGTGGCACATATACACCATGGAATACTATGCAGCCATAAAGAAAGATGAGTTTGTGTCCTTTGTAGGGACATGGATGCAGCTGGAAACCATCATTCTTAGCAAACTCTCACAAGAACAGAAAACCAAACACCGCATGTTCTCACTCATAGGTGGGAACTGAACAATGAGATCACTTGGACTCAGGAAGGGGAACATCACACACCGGGGCCTATCATGGGGAGGGGGGAGGGGGGAGGGATTGCATTGGGAGTTATACCTGATGTAAATGACGAGGTGATGGGTGCAGCACAGCAACATGGCACAAGTATACATATGTAACAAACCTGCACGTTATGCACATGTACCCTACAACTTAAAGTATAATAATAATAAATAAATTAAAAAATGAAAAATAAAAAAAAAAAAAAAAAGAAATCTGTAGATTGTTTTTGGCAGTATGGCCATTTCAGCAATATTGATTCTTCTAATCCATCCGTGGGCATGGAATGTTTTTCCATTCGTTTGTGTCATGTATTATGTCTTTCAGCAGTGTTTTATGGTTCTCTTTATAGAGATCTTTCACTTTCTTATCTACCTGTATTCCTAAGCATTATTTTTTTTGGAAGCTATTGTAAACAGGATTGCATTCTTGATTTGGCTCTCAACTTGAACATTATGAGTGTATGGAAATGCTACTGATTTTTGTACACCGATTTTGTATCCTGAAATGTTACTGAAGTTGTTTAACAGTTCCAGAGGCCTTTTGGCAGAGTCTTTAGGGTTTTCTAAGTATAGAAACATATTATCAGTGAAGAGAGACAGTTTTGACTCTTCTTTTTCCTGTCTAAATGCCTTTTATTTCTTTCTCTTGCCTGGTTTCTTTGGCTAGCACTTCCGGTACTATGCTGAATAGGTGTGGTAAGAGCAGACATCCTTGTCTTTTTCCAGGTTTCAGGAAATGCTGCCAATTTTTACTTAATCAGAATGATGTTTGTTGTGGGTTTGTCATAGGTGGCTCTCATTATTTTAAGGTATATTGCTTTACTGCCTAATTTCTTGAGGGTTTTTTAAAATCATGAAGCAATGTTGGATTTTACCAAAACTTTTTCTGCATCTATTGAGATGATCATATGGTTTTTATTTTTAATTCTGTTTATGTGGTGAATCGTATTTATTGATATGCATGTGTTGAACCAGCCTTGCAACCCAGGAATGAAACCTACTTGATCATGGTGAAGTGACTTTTTTGATGTGCTGCTGGATTTTGTTATTATTTCATTGAGGATTTTTTTGCCTATGTTAATCAAGGATATTGGTCTGTAGTTTTCTTTTATTATCATGTCTTTGCCAGGTTTTAGTATCAAGGTGATGCTGGCTTCATAGGATGAGTTAGGGAGGAATCCCTCATCTTCAATTTCTGGGAATAGTTTCAGTAGTATTGGTAACAGTTTTTCTTTGTATGTCTGGTAGAATCTATCTGGTACAGGGCTTTTTTTTTTTTTTTTTTTTTTCAGTTGGTAGGTTTTTTTATTACTTACTCAGTAGTTTTGGAACTTGATTTCAGTCTGTTTGGGGTTTCAATTTCTTCCTGATTCAATCTTGGGAGATTGTGTATTTCTAGGAATTTATTCATTTCTTTTAAGCTTTCTAGTTTGTGTGCATAGAGGTGTTCATTAGAGTCTCTGAGGAGCTTTTGTATTTCTGTGGGATTGGTTGTAATGCCATCTTTGTCATTTCTGATTGTGTTTATTTGAATCTTCTCTCTTTTTCTTTGTTAATCTAGCTGGTAGTCTATTGATTTTGTTTATTCTTTCAAAGAACCAACTTTTAGTTTCATTGATTATGTGGATTTTTGGGTCTCGATTTCATTCAACTCTGCTCTAATTTTAGTTATTTCTTTCCTTCTGCTAGCTTTGGGGTTAGTTTGTTCTTGTTTTTCTAGTTCTTTTAGGTTTGATGTTAGAATGTCAATTTAAGATCTTTCCAACTTTTTGAGATTGGCATTTAGTGCTATAAACTTTGTCCTTAACATTGCCTTTGCTGCATCCCAGAGTTTTTGGTATATTGTGTCTCTGTTTTCATTTATTTCAAAAAGTTTTTTGATTTCTGCCTTAATTTTACTATTTACTCATTTCCAAGTAGTTGTATTGAAACGTCTCTAATATTAATGATTTTCTGGCATTATATTTTTCAGTCTAGTTGGTAAGTTTTCTATCTAGTCAAAGAACTTAATTACCACATACTGGGCAAGTTATTAAGCAATAATTATTAGTAAAACTCTTGAGAAAAGGGTCTGAAGTTTTCTTATTCACCACTGTGTTCCCAGCTCTCTGGCGCAGTGCCTATCACCTAGTAGGCACTCAATAATTATATGCTGTTCTTATTAAAGAGATAGCTTGGTGAAATAAATGTTATAGGAGCTGTGAACCTTATATCTTCAATTACAAAATAAGGCAAATGATTTTTTATTTCACAGGATTTTGTGATAATCAAATGAAATAGTGTACATATGATGTAAGATATTTACAGTACTTAGTAAACCTATAATGTAAGGTATTTGTATGACTACTAGAATGAAGCAGTATTCAATAGACTGTATTTAACACATATTTTTTCACAATTGTTAGGCTTTGGCACAGACGTTGTATTATGTATAGGTGATAAAGCTGAATCATGTGTCTCTTCTCCTTAGAACACAAGGACATTTGAAACTCAACAAATTTTTTATGCTTAGCCTTGCTTAGCTCCCAGAGCTAGTCTGTTTTCTTGGGTATACCAGTTAGCCATATGGAAATGCATTCAGTAAATATTGAAAGGAGGATATAAAGAACTCCAGAAGTACCAGAAAAAAGATAGTTAAAAATCATGTAATGAGTAATCTCTTGGACTAACTGGGAAAAACAGAATTCAAATTTGTAAGTCCTTATTTTCCTTTCTGAATTTTGCTATGTCTGTTTGTCTTGGAATGAACAACAGATTAATAATCAAAACCAGACTAGTGTTTGAGTAAGTGTCCTTCACATCAACCCCTGATTTCCCTTTGGTTCTACACAAGAAAGCATTCATTACTTTCGTTGGTATAAGCTTCTCATTTTGAAAAGTACTTGGAGGAAATGTGTCCTGTGATACTGAGTATTCTCCCTGTTAATGTACTATGTATATTGGATGTGTTGTCAAGTTTATTTGGACCCTCTTTAAGTGTTAGTGGTGAAATTAGATTAGATTGCTTTCTTTCAAACATCTATCTTTCATCGCAGCAGGATGAGATGCTTTTATTGCCAACTGACAAGGACACATGTGTCGGTATTTTTAGGCCGCAATATATAGTGCTGTATCAAGGAAAGGAAGTAAAGCCCTTAGATTTTGGTAATGTACTGAATGGTCCAGGGAACAACTTACGCCCTTTTCCAAGAAACAATTCCAAAAACAAAATGTTTTCTCCTGAGCTTAAATGAAAAGCAGATACAACAAAGGCTTTAAACTGAAAAATAATAGATTCACTGGCATCAGGTACTGAAGGAGTTGCACATTATTTAGACTTCTCAAAAAATTGGCTATGCCTGTTAGATGGGGGTCCAAAAATTCTCTGGAAATTATTGTCTATGTTAACCATAAAACTACTAAGCAGTTTATTATTGTCAAATTCACTTAAAATGAATAACCTTGATCTCTCAGTAATTCCCTTTAGGGAATAGCCTGTGGCAAGAGTATATTTTACATGTCCATTGTTAAGCATTTCAATAAATCAACATGATGCAGGAAAATCTGATATTTCTATGGAAATCTCTATGCTTTCATTGCTCTTTTCACATTATTAAGGCTAGTGAATCTTATGCTAAAGAATTTGGGACTGACATTTTTCAGTTTAAAGTATAGTCTATTAACACTGATGGAAAGTATGTTTCTTTCTGTGGAAATTCATTTTTCTTAGTGTGCATTATCTCTCCTCTTATTCTCCAAGTTTACCTTATACTCCTGTCAATTCAAACTAGTTCTATTATTCAATCACAGATATACCCCTCATATTTTCCATAAGAATGATGCAGGCATCAAATGTTTGGCTTATTTAATTTTTTGATGGAGTCTTATAAAAGCTATTGTTGAGATCATGTTGGGATTCTGTGGTATAGGTTTTAGCTATAGATAAATAGTCATCCTTGTTTGCCCATGACTGAGGGATTTCCTGGGACACGGGATAGTTCCATGCAAACTGGAACAGTTGGTCAGTTTAGTGAAATACCTAAATTAAAATTATATGAAAAATACCCCAGTAGCATTGATTATGAAATATATATCCCCAGAAGATCTTCATTTTTAAAAGGGTTTGTAATTCATTTTAGACTCATTCTTTGAAATAATGCTTATTAGTTCCTGATCATTGTTTAAAAAAGAGATAATTAATTTTATACGTCTGGCTTTTAAAAATTATAATTTATCCATTATGTACTTGGCCTAGACTAGTAGATTTTGCTGTGTTCAAAATGCATAATTTATTGTAGCCTTCCTATAGTCTTTCTTGGTTTTGATTTAATAAGACATAAGAAATTATAGACCAAAACTTCATAAATATAACTTTAATTGCTTTATTTTCCAGTTACCCATTTTCTATGTTGAAATATTTACTTTTAGAGGTCATTGCATGTATTTCTACTTCTTTGTGAATTTGATTAATTATAAAGTTTCCTACGGATTGTTTTTGATGAGAATCAGACATTCAGGTTTTATATGTCTGAAAAATAAATCTCTTATCAACACTGCTCACTCCTTTTTATTATCCTAGAACTCTAGTTTGTAAAACAGGCTTGATATGTGTTGACTTTTTCTTGTAGATGACTCTGCTCTCTCTTGTGAAATGTTATAAAACTCCAAAGAGCTTGGACTGTCCTAAATTTTGAATATTTTGAGATATATTCTAGTGAGACATAGTACATGGGGCAAAGAATACCCATATTCTTTGGAGACTTTGAGCTTGGAGGATCAATCTTAGAAAATAACCTTCCTTTCTTCAACTTTGGTCTGAAGGGCGTTCCTTTCAGATTCGCAAAGAATCACTTTTATACTACAGGAGTAAAGTGGGTCATAATATTGAACACAAAAAGTTACATAAGCATATTAATTCACTGAGGTTATGGCTAATAACTGCAGTGTGTGAACACACCCAAGTGGCCCATTTACTCCTGCTGGTGCAACATGGAATGACAGTTGGTCAGCAAATGTGTTGAATGTCTATTTCATTCCAGAAGAAAGTGAAAGGAAATAGAAGATCTGGCTGGCCCACCTCTCTATCTCTTATGGAAATAGATATTCTAATATTATATGTCAGAAGATGCCAATGGGTGGCCATATTAAATAATAGAACTTGTACCTAGTTTTCTCCTTTTATGTGTAGTGTGTGGGCTGTTTTGTCATACTTCATATTATCAAGGGGTTAATTAAAGACCTCTGAGGTCTTCTACTCATCTTCATTCTTTAACAATGAGCAGATCCTTATATAAAAAAGTGGTGAGTTAAACTACATGTCATGTCTAGTATTAGGTGAAATTATGCTTCCAAGAAGAGCTAAAAAAATGACTGCTGTTTCCTTTGTGCGTCTTTTGTAGAATACATGTGTTGATATTTTAGTACTTGGTATAATTAGTATTTTTAATACTTATATAATATTATAATTCTTTTCCAATGGGAAAAGATACATTTTAATTACATCACAGATAGCTTTTCATGACATTAAATCTACAGAACTGGCTATAGATCTTCTATTCCTTGAGTCTGAAATAGATACATAGAGATAGATAGATAGATAGATAGATAGATAGATAGATAGATAAATAGATAGGAAGATAGATAGATAGATAGATAGATAGATAGATAGATAGATAGATAGATAGATAGATAGATAGATAGATAGATAATCTCCTATAAGGGAGTAAAGCTGACTATTAGCTCTACCAATATGGCATGCTGCCTTTCCTTACTTTAATAATTCAGTTGTCTATTGAAGATACATACCTGATAGCTGCACAAGAAATGTTTTTTGTTTTTAACTTTTGAAGAGTAAATTTATGTTTTTTCTCTTAGGATGGTAATGGGAAAACCAGGGAATGTAAATTTTAATTCCTAATGACCACCTTATTTTAATAGTTAATAATTTCTCCTGGATTGCTAAGCAATATATATAGCAAGATTTGTATACCTTAAGAAGTGTAAATCGCACATTATCTTTATTCGGAAATAGAATATCTTCTGGGTTTATCTCTTTCTCTAGCAAATTATACTTTAACCACATGTGCTGCTAAATTACTCATTTCCATCTGTCAGCAGTTTCTCAAATGGAACCACTGAGGAAGCCTGAAATGGTTAATGGTTAGTTGTTCTCTAGGCAGTCATAAATACACAACGTGTGTGGCTGAGAACCCATGACCCAATGCCAGAGAAATTAGGTGTAAGGCCTGTGCAAAAGCAGGCTGAGGTCTCAAAAGGCCATAAATGAATGCTGCCTCTCCCTCTATGGCATCTTTCGTCAAGCATATCATTTCAAAGGAAACAGTAATAGTTCTTTAAAAAATGTATTCATATTTTTATGGGCAAATCATAATTGTATACATTTATGGGGCACAATGTAATGTTTTGACATGCATACAATGTGGAATGGTTAAATTTAATTAACATATTCATCACCTCAGTCACTTATTTTTTGTGATGAAACATTTGAAATTTGCTAAGTAATTTTGAAATTATGATATATTATTATTGACTATAATCACACTGCTGTGCAATAGATATCAAAACTTATTCCTCTTGGCCGGGCGTGGTGGCTCACACCTGTAATCCCAGCACTTTGGGAGGCCGAGACGGGCGGATCATGAGGTCAGGAGATCGAGACCATCCTGCCTAACATGGTGAAACCCCGTCTCGACTAAGAATACAAAAATTAGCTGGGCACGGTGGCTGGCGCCTGTAATCCCAGCTACTTGGAAGGTTGAGGCAGGAGAATGGCGTGAACCCAGGAGGCGGAGCTTGCAGTGAGTGGAGATCGCGCCACTGCAGTCCAGCCTGGGCGACAGAGCTAGACTCCGACTCAAAAAAAAAAAAAAAAAAAAAAAACTTACTCCTCTTGTACAAAGCGAAACTTTGTACCCTTTGATCAACTTTTCTCCATTCCCCCCTCCCCACAACTCAGCCTCTGGTAACCATCATTCTACTCTACTTTGATGAGTTTGACTTTTTTTTTGTCTCAGTCTCTGAGTAGCTGGGATTACAGGTGTGAGCCATCACAACTGGCTAATTTTTGTATTTTTAGTAGAGACAGGGTTTTGTCATGTTGGCCAGGCTGGTTTTGAACTCCTGACCTCAGGTGATCCACCTGCCTCAGTCTCCCAAAGTGCTCAATCACAGGCATGAGCCGCCATGCCTGGCCGAGTTTGACTTTTTAAGATTCTACATATAAGTGAGATCATGTGGTATTTGTCATTCTGTGTCTGCCTTATTTCACTTAACATAATGTCCTCCAGATTCATTCTTGTTATTGTAAGTGACAGAATTTCCTTCTTTTGTTAGGTTAAATAGTACTCCATTGTGTATATATACCACATTTTCTTGATATATATACACAATGTTGATGTTGATGGACACTTAAATTGGGAAATGATAATTCTTCACCAGACTTTAATACTGAAGCAAGTCAATCATCTGGTATCTGATGCCCAAAGAGAAGGTTTCTGGGTCTTTCCCCCTGCTTTATTCAGGTAAACAAAGTAAATACGAGAGGCCACTAAAAATCCCTGTTTTTCAGAATTTCTATTGAGGAAGAAAATCTGAGGAATCTCACATCATGTGAAAAAAAAGAACTAGTGAAATACTGGAAAGCAAAGTTTGAAGAAATTGTTTTAGTGATACACTTTGTGAATTAATATGTTCTGAGTTTTTCACATCTTTTAAGTTTATCTTTAAAGTGGTGGAGTTACCTGCTGTTCTTTCAACATGCCAAGATCCCATGCTGAGCCTCAGGGCTTTGCATTGGTTGTTCTTTCTGCCAAGAATGCCCCTTTCCCAGTCCCATATTAGCTCTTCCCCTTTCTTTATTTCAGTCTTAGCTCAAATATCTTCTCAGAGGCCCTGCCTTGTAGATCACACTATCTGATTTGGTGTTTTCATTAGAGCACTTAGACATAGAATTTGAGATTGAACATCTTTCATTCATTTATTATTTGTTCCTGCCAGTAGAATGTAAGCTCCGTGTAGGCAGGGAATTTGTTCAGCTTAAGACTGTACCACAATCTTGTACACATCATGAGCATGATAAATGCTTGTTAGCAAATCAGTGACTGATTTAGAGTAAAGCCAAAATGGTATATGGCTGTTTTACTATAAGAATGAATCATTTCTTTTCCAAGTTAGAAGCACAAATAATCTGCTTCATTATAATATATGCCAAAATCAGGTGAGAAACTGAAATTGCTTTTAAGTGGCACCTGATGATGAGTTGTATGGGAACAAAGACCCAACTGGGGGAAAAAGTTAATCTGTTCCCAAACTCCTGAGATAGAAATCGAAGCAGTTCCTGGATTTAATGCTTCTCATGCAGCCAATCCAGATACTTATCATCACCATATGAATACATATCTATTGCATAGCAAAACTGTACCTCTCTTCTGGGGATACCTACAGGCAACAAGGAAGAAGCAGGTGGTGCCTGCACATGAACACCAGCATAAAAATACTGCACAAAGAATACAGGGATATTGGCTCTGAGCCTCATCTCAGTCCCATTTTTGTTAATCTCCCAAGAGCATATGGTGCTGATCACTCACTACTTCTTAAAAATACTCCCCACTCTTTTGAAAAAGTCTAATGTTTGTCTACAGCACTGTTTTCTTTAGCAGCTCTTCTTCCTTGGTCTTCTCTTTAAGAATGGATGTTCACTAGAATGCTACCATTTTTTTCTTCTTACTCACACTCTACCTGGCAGCCTCCCTTATCATCTTTATACTTATCATGATGCCTTAACATATGCCTCTAACACTGACCTTTATCCCATT
Organism: Theropithecus gelada; assembly: GCF_003255815.1. Taxonomy (NCBI): domain Eukaryota; kingdom Metazoa; phylum Chordata; class Mammalia; order Primates; family Cercopithecidae; genus Theropithecus; species Theropithecus gelada. The sequence goes on along the minus strand of NC_037679.1, from coordinate 30,351,789 downwards.
TCCCAGGCTTGAATTTCCAACAGCTCCTGGACATCTTTGCATAGGTTTTCCCCTAGGCACCTCAAGAATATTATGTCACAAACTAAATCTGTTCTACCATTTCTTCTCCTGCTTTCACCATTTTAGTTTCGATTGATCTAAGAAGCTATCTTCTGCTTCTTAGGTAACATCTCACTAGCTGTCTTTTTGTTTTTTTCCTCCCTACCATTTCTCTGTCACTGCTCTGTTCAGACCCTCATTGTTTTCCATGTTGGCTGTTGTCATAACTGAAATGGTTTCTTGCCTTGTGTCTCTGGTGTCATCAATTTATTTCCCTCTTTTGCAAACTCCTCAACCTAATTATCATTTCCATAATCACTTCCAGAAAAAACATAATGATTTATTTCCAGAAAAAATTTCCAATTATTTTAATAAAGGCCTAGAAGTTCTGCTGAAATCTGGCCCCCAGATATCTTTCTAGTTTCCTTTGCCTCTACAGTCTTGACACAGCCAGCCCTGTTAGACTGTTTGTTCCCGTTGGACACTCCCTGGGCCTCTTCTCTGTGCCCTTAATCATGCTCTGCTGTAAGCCTGTGTTCCTTTTCTCGATTATTCCCATTAAGAAATCCCATTCGCCATTTTATTTATTTATTTATGTGTTAATAATATTTTACTTAAGAGGAAGGGCAATGCAAATGAGGAAGTCTTTACACACTGGGGTTTGGAGTCTATTAATCTTGTCACCCAAATAGTAAACATAGTACCCAATAGGTAGTTTTTCAGCCTTTGCCCACCTCTCTCTCTCCCTTCTCTGGTAGTCATCAGTGTCTAGTGTTCCCATCTTTATGTCCATGTGTACCCAATGTTTAGCTCCCACTTATAACTGAGGACATGTGATGTTTGGTTTTCTGTGTTTTACATTAATTTTCTTAGGATAATGGTCTCCAACTGCACCCATGTTGCTGCAAAGACCACAATTTCATTCTTTTTTATGGCTGTGTAGTATTCCATGGTGTATCTGTACCACATTTTCTTTATCCAATCCACCACTGATAGGCACCTAGGTTAATTCCATGTCTTTGGTATTGTGAATATTGCTGTGATAAACATACAAATGTGTGTGTCTTTTTGGTAGTGCCAAGACCAGCTCGGTCGCTGGACCCTAACTTAGCAGGGCTAGAGGAATTAAAGACACATACACAGAAATATAGAGGTGTAAAGTGGGAAATCAGGGGTCCCACAGCCTTCAGAGCTGAGAGCCCCAAACAGGGATTTACCCACATATTTCTTAACAGCAAACCAGTCATTAGCATTGTTTCTATAGATATTAAATTAACTAAAAGTATCCCTTACGAGAAACGAAGGGATGGGCCAAATTAAGGAGTTGGTTGGGCTAGTTAACTGCAGCAGGAACATGCCCTTAAGGCATTAATTGCTCACACTGTTGTTTGTGGCTTAAGAATGCCTTTAAGCGGTTTTCCGCCCTGGGCAGGCCGGGTATTCCTTGCCCTCATTCCCGTAAACCCACAATCTTCCAGTGTGGGCATTAGGGTCATTATGAATATGTTATGGTGCTGCAGAGATTTTGTTTATGGCCAGTCTTGGGGCCAGTTTGTGGCCAGATTTTGGGGGGACCTGCTCCCAACATGTCCCCCTTCTCTGATTTGCAAATTGATAAAAGCAAAGGCAGCTTTGTCACGGTGAGCTGCTTCTCACAGGAGTCAGGATTCGCATTTGCAGACTATACTAGACAAGCAACATAGATTAAAAGCACAATCATCATTGAAATCACAGAGCTTCCAAGTGTTTTTATCCATTTTAATGGGTTACCAACTGTTAATTTGTCTGCCGCTCCTTTAAGCACTTCAGTTCCTGGCATTGAGGTCAGGTGTGCCTGGGATACTTTAAATATTTGTTCTTTTAATTTTAAATTCTTATGTTCAGCTCCTAGAGCAGGCCATATCATTTGAGGTTGAGGTGCCACTATACTGCCATGGTTCCAGATAATAGGAACTTTTGCCGTACTTCTTATCATTTCTACCATCTGACCATTTTGTTCAGATCAGCTGAACATAGTGTGGCCATGGCATGCAGACTGAGAGGTGCAATTCAAGCTAAACATCCCCTTAGGGGACCAAATAATAATGATTCCATAGGAATTGTTGCACAGCACCTCTGCCTGTTCTGCAAAGCAATCTTCCTAAACAAGTATGTTCATTTTTTCTAACTGGGTCCAATCCTGTTTACAAATAGGTTTTTGAGGGTGGTATGCCTCAATTATAGGAGCAGATTTATTACGGTAAATACTGAGATCAGAAAGCATGTGTAAATGTGTCAGAGTGATTGCATCCAGGCATTATTACCAGCCCTTATTGAAGGAATACTCACGGCAGTGGTGATAACCGCTATCATAGCTACCATTAAATTATTCATTGTGACTGGTTGTCCCGCTTTCCTCTGGTTTTCTTCCGCCATCTGTGACAACTTCTTGATCTGTCCCCAGGTGGGTGGCCGTGTTCGACGGGTGTTGCTCGCGACAGTTGGGGTCCTCCTCAGCATCAGTCTCGACATGGCTGCAACCAGCGGGGCGGGGTGTCCTCGGGATCCTCTCAGAGTCTCTTCCTCGGCATCTGGCTCATGATAAGGTTTCAGGTATCTTGATGATATCCAAATCGGCTGTTGATTTTGGCCTGGAGAAACACAAGCATAACCTCTACCCCAAGTTATTATTTTATCTATTTCCCAACTTTTTGTTATCGGATTTCTCCACCAAAGCAGTTGTTCTGTTTTTGTCTTTGCAGCTGGTTTCTGTAGATGCTGTTCAGCTGCTGATAACATCTGGCCTTTGGGCAGGCTCAAAAACTTTAAAGTTGAAAATGCTAGATTCAGTTGTATCTGTGGGGTGCCATATTCTCTGTCTCCCTTCTGCTTTTGCAACTGCTGTTTCAGGGAGAGATTCATTCTTTCCACTAGGGCTTGTCCTTGAGAATTGTATGGGATATGAGTAATGTGTTTAATATTATACATAGACAAAAACGTAGCTAGAGCTTGGCTAGTATAGCCTGGGGCATTATCTGTTTTAATAGAAGCTGGAATGCCCATCACCACAAAACACTGCAAAAGGTATCCACACATACATGTACATAAGCTGGTCTCCTAAACGAGGGAACATATGTGACATCCATTTGCCAAAGACAGTTAGGCTCCAATCTTTGAGGATTAACTCCTCCTGTAAAAGATGAGGAATGTACCATTTGGCAAGTTGGGTATTGCTGGATAATAGCTTTAGCTTCTTTCCAGGTAATGCTGTATCTGTGTTTGAGACCAGAGGCATTAACATGGGTTAAATTGTGAAAGTGTCTAGCATTAGATATTGCATTAGCAACTAGGTGATCAGCCATTTGATTCCCTTCAGTCAAAGGTCCTGGAAGAGGTGTATGAACTCTAATGTGAGTGATGTAAAAAGGATGCATTCGACTTCTAACTGCTGTTTGCAATTGGGTAAATAAAGTCATCTGTATAAAATTGTAACCGAGCATTTTCAATTTACTGTGTGGAATGAACCACGTATGAAGAATCAGAAATCCCATTAATAGGCATATCAAAAGCAGTCAATACCTCAATTACAGCTACAAGCTCCGCTTTTTGAGCTGAAGTATAGGGCGTCTGGAAAACTTTACTTTTTGAGCCAGAATAAGAAGCTTTACCATTACTAGACCCATCTGTGAAACAATGAAAACGCTTAGCAGGCTGCAGGTTGTTTGTTGCAGGAATTGTAAATGCAAACCTTTCACAGTCTTGCTCAGCTACAGGGATAGTAGATAAACAGTCTTTTAAATCTATGACTATTAAAGGCCAATTTTTTGGAATTATAGCAGGAGAAGGCAATCCTGGCTGTAATGCTCCCATAAGTTGTATAACTGAATTGATGGCTCTTAAGTCAGTTAACATTCTCCATTTACCTGATTTTTTCTTAATTACGAAAACTGGAGAATTCCAAGGGGAAAATGTTGGAGCTATGTGTTCATTTTCTAATTGTTCAGCAACTAATTTCTCTAAAGCCTCCAGTTTTTCTTTACCTAGAGGCCATTGTTCTATCCAAATTGGTTTATCTGTTAACCATTTTAAAGGTATAGGTTCTGGAAGCTTAACAATGGCCACCATCAAAAATTATTTCCTAATCTTTGGCAGGAACTTTGTTTTTCTGCTTGAAGCGGTTTCTTTCAAACCTTGCAAATATTTTCTAGTCCCATACCAGGGACATACTCCTTTTCATGCATTGTATGTTGACTTTGAGGGCTATATAATTATTCTGGAATTAGAACTTGTGCTCCCCATTGTTATAATAAATCTCTTCCCCATAAATTTATAGGTACAGAAGTTATAATTGGTTGAATAGTCCCAGGTTATCCGTTGGGCCCCTCACAATGCAAAATATAACTACTTTGATATACTTCAGTGGCTTTACCAACTCCGACTATGCTAAATTGAGCGGGTTGAATTGGCCACGTGGACGGCCAGTGCTGTAGAGAAATGATTGAAATGTCCACTCCTGTATCTACCAAACCTTTAAATTTCTTTCCTTGAATAGATATTTCACAGGTAGGATGTTTATCAGTAATTTCATTTACCCAGTAAGCTGCTTTGCCTTATTTGTTTGTGCTTCCCAATCCTCCTGTTTGTTTAATTTCACTTTTTCCCATTCCCACATACGGCACAATCAGGAGCTGTGCTATGTGCTCTCCTGGCTCTGCTTTCCAGGGAACAGAGGTAAATATAACAGTTTGAATTTCCCCATTGTAATCTGAATCAATGACTCCTGTATGTATTTGTATGCCTTTTAAACTTAAACTAGGCCTTCCTAAAAGTAATCCTATTGTCCCCACTGGCACGGGTCCACATACTCCTGTTGGGACCTTTTGTGGGGGTTCCCCAGGCAGAAGGTTCACAGCTTTTGTGCAGCGTAAATCTACTGTGGCACTACTGGCTGTGGCAGGGGACAGACATTGTTCAGGGGTGAGGGAATGGCCTGAGCTGAAAATGCCCCGGTTTAGAAGGGGGCCTGGGACAGGCCCCTCATGGCATTTCCTGAAATCAGGTTCCCTTCTTTATCAAATTTAGAGTGATACTGACTAGCCCAGTGTTTTCCTTTTTTACATTTTGGACATTTCAGGTTCAACAGTTTTCTTTTTTCCCCTGTCTGGCGGCCTGACTCACTGATTTTTTTTATATTCTTTTTTAGTATGACCATGCTTCCCACAGTTAAACCAACTCCAGGAAATGGAGTATTTCCTTTATCCACTCTCAGTCCTGCCATTGCCTGTGTCAACAAGGTAGCTTTATGCAGATTACCTCCGATACCATCACAGGCCTTGATATAATCAACTAAATGTGCTTTCCCTCTGATAGGTCACAGAGCAGCCTGGCAATCGGGATTAGCATTGTCAAAAGCTAATAACTGAAGCACTATATCCTGAGCAGCCGAATCTGCAATCATCTTTTTAAGAGACTCCTGTAACTGAGCTATAAAATCAATGTATGGTTCTCTGGGTCCCTGTTTTATAGCTCTAAAGGAAGGGTATTGTTCTCCACCTGAAGTGATTTTTTCCCAAGCTCTAATGCACACTCCTCTAGGCTGTTCTATGGCATCATCCTGCATGACAAGTTGTGCATCTAAACCAACCCAGCTGCCAACCCCCAAAAGTTGGGCAGTTATATTAATTTGAGGTTGGGCCTGGGCATTGCGAGCAGCCTGAATGGAAGCTTCATCTGCCCACCAAGTTTTAAATTGTAAGAACTGAGCAGGAGTTAGACAAGCTCGAGTAAAAGCGTCCCAGTCAGTAGGAATCATCAGACTGTAAACGGTAACATTCTTTAGCAGTCCCATTTCAAAAGGAGAACCTGGTCCATACTGGCTTATTGCTTGTTTTAATTCTTTGAGTAATTTAAAAGGAAAAGGCTCAAATGTAGTTATAATATTTTCCTCTTGATCTGGGGGGTGTATTCTAACAGGCAACTGCCAAGCCTCTATATCACCCTCTTGTCTAGCTTACCGAATGCCTGCCTGAATAAAATAGAGCCGTCGCTCGAGGGGCTGCTCAAACAGTCACTGGGGCAACTACTTTTCGCCCAGTGTCCTCCGGAAAAGATCCTCCGGAAAAGAAAGATCTGGGGGGTCATTTTCTTCAAAATAATAAGGAGGGGGTGCAAAAGGGTAGGGATGAACCTCTCCTTCCTTTGCCACTTTAGCTTTAACTGGCAAATAAACATGCTCTGTAACCTCTTCTGTTACTTCACTATACTCTTGTTCCTCCTCATTATCAGTGTGAAAAAGTTCCAAGGTGAAACGAACCAGACCCCATACCTGTCCCATTGTTACCCTGATGCTTCCGAGCTCCCCTTCTTACTCACCAGGGGGATTGCTTTAAGAGTACTTGGGTGTCCTCCAGCTAGTTTTCTGTTCCAACTGTCGCTCCGGGGACCCTTTGACCTGGATTTGAGCCCCCACGAATGGATGCCACTTGCCGAGACCAGCTCGGTCAGGGAGACCCTAACCCAGCGGCACTAGAGGAGTTAAAGACACACACACAGAAATATAGAGGTGTGAAGTGGGAAATCAGGGGTCTCACAGCCTTCAAAGCTGAAAGCCCCGAACAGAGATTTACCCACTTATTTCTTAACAGCAAACCAGTCATTAGCATTGTTTCTATAGATATTAAATTAACTAAAAGTATCCCTTATGGGAAGCAAAAGGATGGGCCAAATTAAAGGAATAGGTTGGGCTAGTTAACTGCAATAGGAACATACCCTTAAGGCATAAATCGCTTATGCTATTGTTTGTGGCTTAAGAATGCCTTTAAGGGGTTTTCTGCCCTGGGTGGGCCGGGTATTCCTTGCCCTCATTCCCATAAACCCACAACCTTCCAGTGCGGTCCAGTGCGGACGTTAGGGCCATTATGAACATGTTACAGTGCTGCAGAGGTTTTGTTTATGGCCAGTCCTGGGGCCAGTTTATGGCCAGAATTTGGGGGGCCTGCTTCCGACATGGTAGAATGATTTATTTTCCTTTGGGTATATACCCAGTAAATGGGATTGTTGGGTCGAATGACGGTTTTACTTTTAGTTCTTTGTGAAATCTTCAAACTTCTTTCTATGGGGGTTAAAATAATTTACATTCCCCTCACACCCCAACAGTGAATAAGCATTCCTTTTCTCTGCAACCTTTCCAACATCTGTTGCTTTTTGACTTTTTAATAGCCATTCTGTCTGGTGTGAGATGGTATCTCATTGTGGTTTTGATTTGCATCTCTGTGACCATTCGCCATATTAGATCTAGCTTAAATGTCTACTGTGAAGCCTTTGCATTCCGAGAACTCATGCTTCTTTCTCCATTTATTTAATTCTACCTGTGTTAGAATGGCTTTCTCCCTCACTGACTGCAAACTCTATTCAGATTGGCTGCTTTACCTGTCCTCTTCATAGTCTCTGTTAGCACCTCCAAGTGTACTGTCTTGAAGGAATACAATAAATATTCCTTAAAATAACTTATGTTGTATGTCTTGGGTTCAGAGAAAACTGACCATTCTACATAATAGATGATAAACAATTGTAAGAGTCACTCTTCTCCTATTCATAGTTTGCCATTCATATGCTATTTATATTTAGAAAAGGGGTTAAGACTTGGGCTTTGATGTGAAGCAGATACAGATTTAAGTCCTGTCTTTGCAATATACTAATTAGGAAACTTTGGGTAAGTTACAAAATTTCTCTAAGTTTCAATTTATTTGTATATCAATCGGGGAATAATACTTCTTGTGTAATGTAGGATGATTGTGAGGACTGATGAGTATGAATGTAAAGTGCTTAGCACAGTGCCTGGCATATAGTAGGTTCTCAATTAAAGCTATCTATTATTATACTTGTCATTGTTATTCTGAGCCTCTATGTAGTCAAGTGCAGTCCTAAGATACCTTCATAACAAATATAAGGTGGAGAGCAAGCTTTCCATGTAACTCCTTTATGTCTTTGGAGATAAAGTAGATATGTCTTATGACACAAAGTCTTTGGTTATATAATTTTTCAGTATTCCTATTATCAGTCTTGCCTTTTGTCTATGAAATTTTAAAAAAGAAAGACAAATAACTATAAACATGAATTATGCTACAAAAACTTCTCCTTGTTACTGATATAAAAACAAAACAATTGTAACCTGATGTGAATTAGAAAGATAACACAGTAAAGTCATCAATATTATCCTTTTTACTTTCCTTTTGAACAACCATTGAAAGCTAAATTAATTTAGATTGCTGAAATATAATCTTGGCTATGGTTTTTGTTATCTTAAAGCCAAGAGTAAAATTGCAATTTAATTGGCTTCTCTGATTTTGGCAATAAATGGTATAATAGATTTTACTTAGGAAATTTTGACCTTTTCAAAAGAATCAAGATTTGTTGTTTTACCACTTCTAAGAGTATTTAAAGCCCAAAAGGGGATGAGGAGAGAAAAAAGAGAAAGAGAAAATCATAAAAAAAGAGAATATATCGTGGCCAAGTATAATTTTTGAATAAGAAATTGGACTAAAGTGATGTTCGTGAGGTAATTTAAGCTTCATGAAAGAAAATTGGCATCACAAATACAGCATATTATCTGCATGTGTGTTCATGTGACATCCATCAATATGCTAGAAAAATTTAGAAACAGATCTTTAGATAGATGTTATTAAACATGAGGGGTATCAGGTTAATACTCAGAAGAATACTGTATCCTGGAGTTTCTAAGGAAATCACAAAATTGTCTACCCAAAACCTTTCCTTTGCCCAGAAATATAACTAAAATATTCAAAGATTGCTTATTTGGTTTCATTTAAAGTCTTTCCACAGGTAGAACCTGTTACTTGATCTCAATGATCTTTTCTGGGAAAAGAGCTTCTGCTTTCTGAAGATTTTTGCTCTTTTTTGGTCATCATTGCTACGTAGTTGCTATTTTTGCACCTCCTTTATCTAAGCAGCCTGGTCTACTGTTTCTTCTTTGTATGTGCATCTAGAATTTGCTATTCTAAAAATAATGTATGTACATGAAAATAGTTAAAGCTATACATATGAAAGTAAAGTTTTTCTTTTTTTCATCCGGATCTAGCCCCTCAGAGAAAATTTTCTGGTCTCAGGAAGCTTTATTTTACTTTATTTTTTGTTATTATTTTATTTTATTATAATACTTTGAATTTATTTTTTGAGGGATGATTGACATACAAAAAGCTGTTATATATGTTTAATGCGTAGTTCATGAATTTGGGGATGAGTATACACTTGTGACAGCATCACTATCATCAAGGCCTTAAGCATAGACATTAATATTATTTCCCAAAGTTTCTTCCACTCCCTTTATTATTACTATTGTTTTCGTTCTTCATTTTGGTAAAAACACTCACCATAAGATTTATTATCTTAGCAAATTTTAAGTATACAATACAATACAATATTGTTAGATATATAGCCACTGTGTTGTATAGATTTCCACAACTAATCATGCGTAACTGAAACTTTGTATCTTTTAACCATTACGTCCCTATTTCCCTCACCCCCAAGTCCCACACAATGACCATTCTACACTCTGCTTCTATGATTCTATTTCAGAATAGTGGCGGAATATGGGATATATATACAACAAAATATTAACCTTAGAAAAGAAGGAAATCCTGGCTTTGTGACAACATGGATGGACCTATAGGGAATTATATTAAGTGACATAAGCCAGACCAAAAAGATAAATACTGTACTTTTTCACATACATGTGAAATCTAAAATATGTTTCCGTTTCTTTGCTATTGTGAATAATGCAGTAATGAACATGAGAGTGCACATATCTCATTGGGATCTTGATTTTGATTTCTCTGGATATAACACTCAAAAATGGGGTTGCTAAATCATGTAGTAATACTTTAACTTTTTGAGTAACACCCATCCTATTTTCCATAATGTCTGTACCAACTTACATTCTCACCAACAGTGTACAAGGATTTCCTTTTTTTCCACATCTTTCCTAACACTTGTTGTTTTATGTTTTTGACAGTAGCCATCCTAACAGGTGTGAGATGATATCTTACTGTGGTTTTGATTTGCATTTCCTTGATGCTTAGTGATGTTGAGCATCTTTTCATATACTTATTGCCCATTTGTATGTCTTTTTTGGAGAAATGTTTATTCAGGTCCTTTGTGAATTATAAAAATTGGGTTGTTTGGTTTTCTGCTATGGAGTTGAAGGAGTTCCTTATATATTTTGGATATTAACTCCTTCTCAGATGTATGGCTTGCAAATATCTCCCCCTTCATAGATAGCTTTTTCCTTTTGCCATTTCTTTTGCTGTGCAGAAGCTTTTTAGTTTGATGTAATCTCACTTGTTTATCTTTGCTTTCATTGCCTGTGCTTTCTTCTAATTATCCACCTTGTTGGCATTTAATTGTTCATAGTAGTCTCTTATGAGTCTTTTATTTCTGTGATATCAATTGTAATGTCTTCTGTTTTACTTGCAATTTTATGTATTTGATTTTTCTCTTTTTTTCAATTTGGCTAAAGGTGTGTCAATTTTATCTTTTCTATCAGTTAACTCTTACTTTCACTGATTTTTTTCTATTGTGTTTCTAGTTTGTATTTTTTTTTTTTCTGCTTTATTTGCTTCTTTCTGCTAACTTTGGTCTTAGTTTGTTCTCTTTCTGGGTCCTTGAGAAGTAAAGTCTTTTTATATTACTTTTTTTTTTTTAAGGGAGAAGTTTATCACTATAAACTTTCCTCTTAGAACTGCTTTTGCTACCTCCCATACATTTTGGTAGGTTGCATTTCCATTTTCCTTTGCTTCAATATTTTTTTTTTGTTTCTCTTTTTTATTTCTTCTTTGACCCATTTGTTGTTCAGGAGTCTGTTGCTTAGTTTCCACATATTTGTAATATTTCCAAATTTTCTCCTGTTTTTGATTTCTAATTTCATATCTGTGTGGTCAGAAAAGATACTTGATATGATTGATATGATTTCAGTGTTCTTAAATTTGATAACACTTATTTTTTGGCCTAATGTATGGCCTATTCTGGAAAATATTTCATGTGCACTTGAAAATAATGTGTATTCTGTTGCTGTTGGATAGAATATTCTTATGTATATGTCAGCTCCATTTGGCCTAAAATGTAGCTTATGTCCAATGTTTCTCTATTGATTTTTTTGTCTCGATGATGCATCTGTGGTTGAAAGTGGCTTATCGATGTCCTATATACAATTATTGTATTGCTGTCTATTTCTCTCTTCAGATCTGCCAGTGTTTGCTTTATATATTTATGTGCCCTGATGTTCGTGGTATATGTGTGTGTGTGTGTGTGTGTGTGTGTATATATATATTTACAATGCTATACCTCTTGATGAATTGATTTCTTTATCATTATATAATGACTATTATTTGTCTCTTGTGACAGCTTTTGATTTCAGGTCTATTTTGTCTAATGTAAGTATAGCTACCCCCGCTCTCTTTTGGTTACCATTTGCAAGGAATATACATTTTAATCTCTTCATTTCAGCATATGGTGTCCTTAAAACTAAAGTGAGCCTTTTTTTAAGGCAGCATATAGTTTGATATTTTAAAAAATGTTAACCTATTCAGTTACTCTATTTCTTTAGATTGGTCAATTTAACCTTAAAGTAATTATTGCTAGAGAGGACTTATTGTTGCTATTTAAAAAAAATTGTTTTCTGGTAGTTTTATAGTTCTTTTTTTCTTTTCCTCTTCTCTTGCTGTCTATCTTTGTGAGTTTACTTTTTTTTGTAGTGGTAGCTTTTATTCCTTTCTTTTAATCCTTCATGTATCTCTTACAGGTTTTTGTTTCTTTGTAAGTACCACAAGGCTTACATAAAACATCTTATAGTTACAGTAATCTATTTGAAGCTGATATCAATTTAATTTTGATTACATACAAAAATTCTACATGTTTATTCCCTCCTTTGCATGTTATATTATTGCTGTCACAACTTACATCTTTTTATATTATGCACTCATTAACAAATTATTCTACCTATAGTTATTTTAATATTTATGACTTTAAACTTTTGCAGTAGAGCTAACAGTGATTTTCTTTTCTTTCTTTTTTTTTTTTTTTTGAGATGGAGTCTTGCTCTGTTGCCCAGGCTGGAGTGCAGTGGCATGATCTCGGTTCACTGCAAGCTCCACCTCCCGGGTTCATGCCATTCTCCTGCCTCAGCCTCCCAAGTAGCTGGGACTACAGGCACCCGCCACCATACCAGGCTAATTTTTTTTTTGTATTTTTAGTAGAGATGGGGTTTCACCGTGTTATCCAGGATAGTCTCGATCTCCTGACCTCGTGATCCACCCACCTTAGACTCCCAGAGTGCTGGGATTACGGGCGTGAGTCACTGTGCCCTGCCCGCTAACAGTGATTTTCACACCACCATTTCAGTATCAGAGTATTCTGAATTTAACCACATATTTACCTATGGTGGTAATTTTCATACCTTCATATGCTTTCATGTTGTTAGCATTCCTTTGTTTCAACTTGAAGGATTCCCTTTAGCATTTTCTATAAGGCGGATCTGGTGGTGATGAACTTTGCCAGCGTTCGTTTGTCTGGGAAACTTTATCTCTCCGTTTCTGGAGGATAGATTTGCTGGGTTTATTATTCTTAGTTAGCAGGGATTTTGTTTTGTTTTGTTTTCACTTTGAAGGTATCTACCCACTTTCTCCTGGCCTTCAAGGTTTCTCTTGAGAAATCTGCTGACAGTCTTATGTGAGTTCCCTTGTATGTGACAAGTCACTTTTTTCTTGCTTCTTTCCAAATTCTCTCTTTATCTTTGACTTTTGACAATTTAATTGTAATGTGTCTCTGTGAAGACCTCTTTATGCTCAACCTATTGAGAATTCTTTAGGCCTCTTGGATGTAGATGTTCATTTCCCTCTTCGGGCTTGGAAATTTTCTGTCCTTATTTCTTCAAATAAGATTTCTGCCTCTTTTCCTTTCCCTGTTCCTCTGGAATTCCATGATGTGTAGGTTGGTTTGCTTGATGGTATCTTACATGTCCCATAAGCTTTCTTCATTCTTTTCCATTCTTTTTTCTTTTTGTTTCCCTAACTGGATAATTTCAAATAATTTGCTTTGAGTTTCCTATTATTTCTTCTGTTGGATTGAGTCTGTTGTTGAAGCTTTCTATTGAATTTTTTATTTCAGACATATTCTTCACCTCCAGAATTTCTGTTTTTTTTTTTTTAAATGGTTTCTATCTCTTTGTTTAACTTCCCGTTTTGTTATTGTATTGTTTCCACAACATTGTTTCATTGTAGCTCACTGAGCTTTTTTAAGACTTTTTTTTTTTTTTTTAATTCTTTGTCAGGAAGTTCAGAGTCTTTATTTCTTTGGAGATAGCCACTGGAGTTTGACTTTATTTCTTTGATGGGGCTGTATTTTCTTAATTCTTTGTGTTCCTTGAAGCCTTGCCTTGCTGTCCTAACATTTGAAGAAGCAATCACCGTTTCCTGTCTTTACTGACTGACTTCTGGATAGAAAGATCTTCCGCAGTGAACTTGGCCTGAGATTCCAGTGATCTCCCAGACTTCTATTGATGCACTCACTCCATTTCTCTTGTTCCATCTTAAGGGATATGTCTTAGGATTGTATGCCTTCTCTTAATCCTGTAAGGCCAGACTTGGTGCTGAGAGCCTCTTGTTTTCCCTAGGGCAGTGCCCTGAGGCATTCCTTAGGTCAGTGCCCTGAAGTTGTATTCTTTCTCCAAAACTAGCAAAGTCAAGCTGGTGGCTAAGATCTGCCCCCGCTGTTGATATTTGTGGGCTCTCTATGGGACTTTGCATGAGTTGCAATGAAGATGCACAGGGTGCCACCCATGGGTGTTTGAAGGACATATATCACTTAGTGGGAGATATCTTTAGGTGAGGTTTCCTGCAGGGTTCATGGGCAGGCCTCTTGGTAGAAGCAGTTAGTAAGTTTGCAGGATGTGTGGCTGGATGTTAAAATCTGTGCACCAGTTGCTGTGTGCTTCTGTCTCTTCTCTGGGCTCCTAGCTGTCCCTAGATGATTCAGCTGTACTGATCTCCTCACTGTTCTTGTGGGCAGCATAGAAGTGGGCCTCTTGGTCAACTACATCCCACAAGGCCAAGAAAGGTGAGTGCTCACTGCACTCTCACTTTTTCCCATAGGGAATATTGTGGGCAAAGAGGTCCTGTCTCAATACCAAGTTGTGTTGCCTTTGGAGTAGGATAACAATGGTAAAGTAAAAATGTTCTTCATGGGTGGTTGCCAACATCAGAGTTTCTGAAGAGAGGTGGTCTGGAACCTCCTATTCCAGCATCTTGCTGATGTCACTCCTATCAGGACTCTCTTAGATTCTAAGAAATTATTGAAGAACCCAAAAAGCTTTTGCTAATTTATCAATATTCATCATATGAGAAATTTAAACTAAAAATTGTAAAATATTAATAAAAATCATAATAACAAACTAATTGTGTATTAACATTGAAAACCATAATTGAATAAAATATATTTTAAAATGTCAGTCATAATTAGAAGAGTGGCATTATTTTGTATTTTTGCAAATCTCTTTAATGCCTGAATAATAAAAGATAGTAGGCTTCAATCTGTTGAGATATCATACATCATGTATCCTATAGAATCTTGCACTGTACAATGATGTCAAAATAAGAGTTGAAAAGGCAAATATAAAAAAATTATATTATTATAAAAATAGTTTTGACCTTGTCTGGGGTCCTAGGCTGTACTTAGAGAATTGCTGCCTCAAACAAAATTATGTTTGACCATTTCTGGGTTTGACTTTTCTTTCACATTAAATAATATGCTTAAACCTCTAGTTATTTATCTTCTAGTTAAATTTGTGTCTAATCACTCCCTTCTCTGACTATTTTTCATTCATTTCTTCTTTCCTAATTTTTGTTTTTGGTACTTGTATTGGCTATCTTTATAACTTTAAATAATACCTTTACATTGTCTCCTGGTGAATGTCAGAACATTTTCTTTCCTTCTAATTATATAAAATTGAAAACTTTATTAGACTTTAGTTTGCTTACATATTCGTCTCCATTTCTGTTTCCCTTCTTCTCTTTCAAAATCTGCCAACAGTACCCTCAATTTACATGGTCAAATTTTTCAACAGTTACATTCTTTCCCTTTACTAAAATTATGGCTTCCATGCTTTGCCTATAAATTCAACTTAAAATGGAAAATAAGAAGAAGCACTTAAATTGTGCTGATTATGTAAATATTTCTACATGTAAAAATTCAGAAAAATAAATAACATTTTACATCTTTAAATCTGTATTGTTTGGAGGAAGATGTTCCAAGCATGAAAGTCAAATAAATTCTCTTGTCTCAGATGCCTGTTGTTCTAAACAATAACATTTTAATATGTTTCTTACTTGGATCCAAATTTTCTTGTATAATTTTTGTTCTTAAGAGTTTGTAATTGCCTTTTGTGTACTGGTGTGTGTGTGTTTATAGGAGGAATGTGGGCCTTAAAAATAACTATTTTTTAATTAAAGTTCTTAATTATACTATTTGTTGGATGCACAGATATGTGTCCTAGTCTTGCTGCAGAAGCATTATTATGGATTCTCTTGGATTTTATGTCTTCCCCTTTGTGGTTTCCACTTTAGTTTAGCTGTAGTACATCAAGTAACTTCTTTTTTTTTTTTTTGAAATGGAGTTTCACTCTTGTTGCCCATGTTGGAGTACAATGGCACGATCTCAGCCCACTGCAACCTCTGCCTCCCAGGTTCTAGCAACTCTCCTGCTTCAGCCTTCTGAGTAGCTGGGATTACAGGCGTGTGCCACCATGCCCAGTTAATTTTATATTTTTAGTAGAGATGGGGTTCCACTATTTTGGTCAGGGTGGTCTTGAACTCCTGACTTCAGGTGATCTGCCCTCCTCGGCCTCCCAAAGTGCTGGGATTACAGCCGTGAGCCACTGTGACTGGCCCAAGTAACTTTTTATAGAAAGGAATATAAATTTGCTCATTACCTGTATGTACAATAATGTCTTTATAATTTTTTCATATTTTGACTGAAACTAGATACAGAATTCTAAGTTGAAAATAATTTCCTACTCTGTCCCTCACTCGCCGCTGACGACTTGTCTCCCCGCCCGTACGCCTCGCCACCGCCCCGCAGAAATGCTTCGGTTACCCACAGTCTTTCGCCAGATGAGGCCGTTGTCCAGGGTACTGGCTCCTCATCTCACTCGGGCTTATGCCAAAGATGTAAAATTTGGTGCAGATGCCCGAGCCTTAGTGCTTCAAGGTGTAGACCTTTTAGCCGATGCTGTAGCCGTTACAATGGGGCCAAAGGGAAGAACAGTGATTATTGAGCAGAGTTGGGGAAGTCCCAAAGTAACAAAAGATGGTGTGACTGTTGCAAAGTCAATTGACTTAAAGGATAAATATAAAAACATCGGGGCTAAACTTGTTCAAGATGTTGCCAGTAACACAAATGAAGAGGCTGGGGATGGTACTACCACTGCTACTGTACTGGCACGCTCTATTGCCAAGGAAGGCTTCGAGAAGATTAGCAAAGGTGCTAATCCAGTGGAAATCAGGAGAGGTGTGATGTTAGCTGTTGATGCTGTAATTGCTGAACTTAAAAAGCAGTCTAAACCTGTGACCACCCCTGAAGAAATTGCACAGGTTGCTACGATTTCTGCAAACCGAGACAAAGAAATTGGCAATATTATCTCTGATGCAATGAAAAAGGTTGGAAGAAAGGGTGTCATCACAGTAAAGGATGGAAAAACACTGAATGATGAATTAGAAATTATCGAAGGCATGAAGTTTGATCGAGGCTATATTTCTCCATACTTTTTTAATGCATCAAAAGGTCAGAAATGTGAATTCCAGGATGCCTATGTTCTGCTGAGTGAAAAGAAAATTTCTAGTGTCCAGTCCATTGTACGTGCTCTTGAAGTTGCCACTGCTCACCGTAAGCCTTTGGTCATAATCGCTGAAGATGTTGATGGAGAAGCTCTAAGTACACTCGTCTTGAATAGGCTAAAGATTGGTCTTCAGGTTGTGGCAATCAAGACTCCAGGGTTTGGTGACAATAGAAAGAACCAGCTTAAAGATATGGCTATTGCTACTGGTGGTGCAGTGTTTGGAGAAGAGGGGTTGACCCTAAATCTTGAAGACGTTCAGCCTCATGACTTAGGAAAAGTTGGAGAGGTCATTGTGACCAAAGACGATGCCATGCTCTGAAAAGGAAAAGGTGACAAGGCTTAAATTGAAAAACATATTCAAGAAATCATTGAGCAGTTAGATGTCATAACTAGTGAATATGAAAAGGAAATGCTGAATGAACGGCTGGCAAAACTTTCAGATGGAGTAGCTGTGCTGAAAGTTGGTGGGACAAGTGATGTTGAAGTGAATGAAAAGAAAGACAGGGTTACAGATGCCCTTAATGCTACAAGAGCTGCTGTTGAAGAAGGCATTGTTTTGGGAGGGGGTTGTGCCCTGCTGCGATGCATTTCAGCCTTGGACTCATTGACCTCAGCTAATGAAGATCAAAAAATTGGTATAGAAATTATTAAAAGAACACTCAAAATTCCAGCAATGACCATTGCTAAGAATACAGGTGTTGAAGGATCTTTGATAGTTGAGAAAATTATGCAATGTTCCTCAGAAGTTGGTTATGATGCTGTGGTCGGAGAGTTTGTGAATATGGTGGAAAAAGGAATTATTGACCCAACAAAGGTTGTGAGAACTGCTTTATTGGATGCTACTGGTGTGGCTTGTCTGTTAACTACAGCAGAAGTTGTCGTCACAGAAATTCCTAAAGAAGAGAAGGACCCTTGAATGGGTACAATGGGTGGAATGGGAGGTGGTGTGGGAGGTGGCATGTTCTAACTCCTAGACTAGTAGTGCTTTACCTTTATTAATGAACTGTGACAGGAAGCCCAAGGCAGTGTTCCTCACCAATAACTTCAGAGAAGTCAGTTGGAGAAAATGAAGAAAAAGGCTGGCTGAAAATCACTATAACCATCAGTTACTGGTTTCAGTTGACAAAATATATAATGGTTTATTGCTGTCATTGTCCATGCCTACAGATAATTTATTTTGTATTTTTGAATAAAAAACATTTGTACATTCCTGATAATGGGTACAAAAGCCATGTACCAATGTACTGCTTTCAACTTAAATCACTGGAGCATTTTTACTACTATTCTGTTAAAATCAAGATTTTAGTGCTTGCCACCACCAGATGAGAAGTTAAGCAGCCTTTCTGTGGAGAGTGAGAATAATTGTGTACAAAGTAGAGAAATATCCAATTATGTGACAACCTTTGTGTAATAAAAATTTGTTTAAAGTTAAAAAAAAAAAAGAAAAGAATTTCCTGTAATATTCATAAAGACATTGCTTCAGTAGTATACAATATTCATTGTGGCTAATGAGAAATGTGATATGAATCTGATTTTTGCTTCCCTGTAGTCAACTTCTTTGTGGATACTTTTTGGCTATTTTCTTTTCTAACTGTTCTGAATTTTGTAAGTATGAGCCAAGATGTGGGTATTATTATTATTATTATTATTATTGTTGTTATTATTATTATTATTATTTTAGATGAAGTCTTGCTCTGTCACCCAGGCTGGAGTGCAGTGGTGCAGATCTCGCCTCACTGCAACCTCCAACTCCCGGATTCAAGTGATTCTCCTGCCTCAGCCTCGTGAGTAGCAGAGATTACAGGCAGGCACTGCCACGCCCGGCTAATTTTTGTATTTTTAGTAGAGACAGGGTTTTGCCATATTGATCAGGCTGGTCTTGAACTCCTGACCTCGTGATCTGATATGCCTGACTCAGCCTCCCAAAGTGCTGGGATTACAGGCGTGAGCCACTGCCTATGTGGGTATTATTTTATTTATTCTGCTCTTCGAACAGCGAGACCTTTCAATTTGAATACCTGTTTTCAGTTTTCACAAAGTTTATTCTATTAACTCTTTTATTATTCCCCTTGCTTTGTTTTACTTTTTCTTTCTTTCTTTTTTTTTTTTGTGGAACTCTTATTGAGTAGATATTGGACATCCTTGATTTTTTCTTTGTGTCTTTTTGCTTTTCTCTCATTTTTAAAATAATTATGCCTTTTATATTTACTGGGAGATGGCCTTAAATGTTTTATCCCAACTTTCCTTTGCAAGTTTTATTTTGGCTGTCACATTATTATTTTCCAAGAACTTTTTCTTTCTTTCTCATTACTCCTTTATGAGATTTCTAAAAATGTGTTTTAAAATCTCTTCCAATATTTTTAGTAACATTGATTCAAAATTCTCTTGATTGAAGTGAAATTATTTTTGTTTCCTTTGGGTTCAGTTCTGCTTGGTTGTCTTTGTCCTTCTAATTGGTTTTGATTGGTTTTCTTAAATGTCTGATAGTTCTGGGTTTTATATTCATATTTGTGAATGAAGAATTAGGTTCATTCATTTAGATAACTGCTTTGTTATTTACCTGACTTTACTAGCCTATGTCATGAATGAGAGAGTTTACTGAGCTCAGTGTAGTGTGGACAGCTTGCTGGCCATTTGACCTTACTGCAGGCTTGGGACAGGAAGGCAGAATCCTCTACTCCCACCTCCACAAGACTTGCCAAAACAATGAGGACTCTATTATGTGGCTTTAGTGCCCTACATGAAAGCCAGAGTTCCTTTGAGGCAGTGTGTCAATCTGTTTTGGGCTGCTATGACAGAATACCTAAGATTTGGTAATTTACAATGAACAAAAATTTATTTGCTCACAGTTCTAGAGTCTGGAAAGTCCAATATCAAGGCACTGGCGGGTTTGGTGATTCTGATGCCAAGATGATGCAGAGGAGAGAAAGGCTTTGTCTTCACATTGGCAGAAGGTAGAAGGGCAACAAGACAAAAGGGGACCAAACTTGTCTTTTTAGAATGGCAGTAATCTCACCCATGAGGTAGGAATCCTTATGGCCTAATCACTTCTCAAAGGTCCCACCTCTTAATACTGTTGAAATGAAATTTCAACATGAGTTTTGGAGGGAACAACCACTCAAACCATAGCAGGCAGATAGCTCGATTACTTCACATAATTTTTCTGCTTTAAACTTGGGTGCACATGAGAGAGTGGAAAAGTCAGCCAATGCAGGTTTTCTGCAAACAAATCTTCAACCAGTCACCATTTTTCTTCTTATTTACATTTTCTGTTAATTCTTACTCCTGTTCTCTCTTTAACTGCTGCCTGGGGTTGGGATGAGGCTGCAAAGAGAGCAATGAGGAACTGCTACTTTCTCCTCTACCAATGGCTTCTCTTATGGATCCCAGTGTTGTAATGACAGCTGTTGTTTAGTAAATGTTGGCTTGAGTTAAACAAGGCATTCATTAGTTTACTCTTTAGTCTGGTGCAAATAACAGGTCTGGCCAATTCTTGTGCTTTACTTATACCCTGAGAAGACAGCATTTGAGTCTCATGACAATGGGAATGTCATGTAGGCAAGCTTGTTTAGTTGTTTCGCTGAGGAAGTCATTGGTGAAACATCCTGCTGAAGTATTCTTAAGTGGCCTGCTCTTTATGTTTCAAATATTATCTTAGGAAACCTGACCCACAGACCTGTAACTCTGGCTCAAGTTGAGAGAGGTGCGGACTCATCTGAAGGCACACGGAAGCTCCAAAAAGAGTCCTTTGGAATATAAGCTGTGCTTCTGGACAGAGAGAAAAAACCCTGCATATTAATTAAAATGAAACAGTTTGATTTGATGAATGCATGTGCTTACATTTTTATAGTAACCTTCTAACATGACCCTCGTCATGATGTACATAAGTCTTTATGAACAAACCATGAATGTTTGCCAAATGATATTTTTAGGAAGCATTTAATGAGTGCCAGTATGCCTACAGGACACTGAAAGAAGCAAAACAAATGTTGCATTTCATTGATGTCAGCAATAACTTGTAAACCTCAGACATGATTTCACACCCAGAGATTGCTCCACTGCCCAGAATGAAAAATCATTTTCAGGGGAACTCCTGGCACCACTTTTAAGAGCACTTCGTGAATGGCCACACTATAGCCTTCGTGTGAAGGGCAGTGAAACAGCAGCTGGTGAGTACATAAGCCTCTCGCCTCGGGAGGTCTGAGCTCATAATCAGACTTGCTTTGGCCACAAGAAAAAGTTTACTTCGTTCATTCTTGTTCCTACTTAGCCTCATTAGAAAACCACCACACCATTTAGCTTGGTTTGCTCAGTTGGCAGCGTCTGTTGAAGAGGAGGCCAGAGGTTGGGTAAACAGGGCCTGCCTGAGGTGTGTTGGCTCTGCTGAGCGGAATTCTGCCCGCCACCTGCCTGGGCTTGAGCTTTCTGTAGGCCAAGCACTATTAATCCTTCTCTGTCTTGAACACTAAATCCATATCAAACTTTTTTTGTTTTAATTTAGAACTAATTCATAAGGTATTTGCCCTTCTGAAGTTGGACTCTGTAAAGATTTAAAACATGAGACTGGTAAGTACAACTGTTGGACTGGGATGGGGTCCTAGTTTTGAAAACATTTCGTTTTCATTGCACCAGGGTATTCTTGGCCTCCCCAGCTATTAGTGTATTACTGTCACCTTTTTGTAAGTTGGAAGTGAGGAGTGAACATTTAAGGTTTTCCACATGAGACATTTGAAAATAATGGCAAAAGTAAAAATGGAAGACTTGAGGAATATTGACAAGTTTTACTCTTTCTACAATGTTAATTTTAAGGAACTTCTTTATCCGGTAACAGTAGAAATCCAGCAGATTTGAGAGTTGAGATAGAAACTTCCTACATGGGCTTTCCTGCTGCTCCACACCGGAGCACCTGCTCAAGCCAAAGCAGGCTTTTCTTTCTTTTGACTGTCATCAACTACACCATCCTCTCTTGCCTTTGCCCAATATGACTGCTGCTCTGGAACATAGCACACTTTTAGTTTTCAAAGAAACTGCAAACTAGCTTTAAACTTCCTGAGCTATTTATAAGAATTTAAAAATCTCCTGTTTACATGTGCCATGGTGGTTTGCTGCACCAATCACCCTGTCATCCAGGTTTTAAGCCCTGCATGCATTAGGTATTTGTCCTAATGCTTTCCCTCTGCACGTGTATCCTGGAACATAAAGTAAAATTAAAAAAAAATTGAAAAAAGACTCCTCTGAAAACAGTGTAATAAATCAGGCATTGTCATGAATTCAGACCAAAGAACAGTGGGAAGGAATCTTTTCTAAGTTTGGTGGAAAAATATTCAAAAATAAGTAATAGGAGCTGATTATCCCTTGACAGACAAGTTGTTAGGTGAGGTGTAAATGACCCGCTGTTCACTTGATGGCTGCCCCAATTCTGCCATCTGAGGAGAGAGAGCAGAAACATTTAAGAAGCAGAGATTGTCGGAAGAAGAAAAATCTAACACTCGTTCTGAGAGGGCACAGAATGTCTGAGGCTATATTCTGTCATCTATTAGAAGCAAAGAAGTAAGAGTATACAGTGCATTTCTACTGGCAATCTAAAAGACAGGCTTTGATTCTGCTTCTGAATGGTATTTTCAATATCTCACAGCAGAGTAGAGGATGCAGGGGAAAAAAATCAGAGTTCATCTCGAGTCTCACTTCCTTCATTAAGCCTTTTAACCTCAGGGAGTAGCAATTATTTAGCAGGTATTGGTGTAAGTTTTGGAGATACAGTGATAAATAAAGTAACAGGATTTTAGCTTTCAAGGAGCTTACATTTTAGTAAAAGAGACAGCCTGTATGTTCATGATGAGAACTGTGAAGAGGCTGAGTTTCACCCTACTTACAAAGCCTACCACAGTTTCATGAATGCTGTTACAATAGATGAGACTTCTGGGTCAGAAATAAAGGACAATTATTATTAACAGCAATAGCAGTTGCCAGAGAGTCAGCATTTATGTGCAGATGCCCTTAACTCCAGTCCCACAGAGTGACCATGAAGAGGGCCAGAGGATACTCACAAAAGCTGGAGAGGAACTTTAAGTTTAGGAACCTAAATCCTTAATGGGCAGTAAGCATGCCTCTCCTTTGATTTGATGGGAGACATTACCTTTATTATGCTGGACAGTGAGCATGCCTGCCCTTTTCACCAAAGGGGGAGGCATTATCTGTATCTTCCGAGGCTGTTCACCGTACAAACTCCTTGCAAAGGCAGTTTTGAATAAAGAACAGTCAGTGACTCATTTGCAAGACATGCAGAAACATGAGAGACCCATGGAGAATTCTTTTCCAGCAGTTCAAAGCGATGGCCTGATTTGTCAGAGTAAAGACAGCTCTGCTTATAGGGTTAAGTAGTAGTTTTTCACATGCTGCCTTCTGGGATTTATGGATGTGACTACAATACCCAAAGGGGCATGTCTTCAGTTGGGACAGAGGAGGAGCAGGGCTGAGCCAAAGAAATTTGCAGTGTGATGATTCTGCTGCCAGCGCCCAGAAAACTTCACAGTCCTATGACAGCATGAAACGTTAGCTATGCACCTCATGGCCAGAAGTGTTGGGCTGCAGGTGTCAGCCAGGCCAGCTACCAGTGTGATCAGGCATCTAGCCAGGAGGGGGCTGAGGGACTTGGAGCAGAGATGAGAGCCAGTCATGGAATAATTACATTAAAAAACAAAAATACAAAACCAAAAGTACCCCATTGTTTTTGAAGTGAATTAGCCTAAATAAGTGTCACCTGTTGGCCAGGATTTATTTTACTTTAGCCTGATATATAAGAATTTACAAACAGCCATATGAATGTATTGAAAGTTGGTAAAAACAAAATGTGCTTCTAAGCTGTCTGCCATTTCAACCTTAGTTAACTTTTATGGATGATCTTTAAACTCCTAGAAAGCAAATGTGTAATAGAAATGCTGACGTAGACACAGACTTGACTGTAAAAAGATGTAGTGGAAGCTGATATAGACATCATGGAATTTTACAGGAAGAATTTCATAACAGAGCATTTGGTTTAATAATAAAGTTGAAAATAACAAAATGAAGTAAAAATAAGAAAAAAATTTATTACTGGTGGGAGGGTTTTATAAAATAAAGTATCTCTTAGTCAGAAACCCGGGAATACACAGAATATATCTCCTGAAATGTTTATTGCATGTGTGTCTGGTGTAACAAATTGACTTAAGGCAAATTGTCTTTGAATTCGTAGACCCGTGGTCTGGATTCCTCCTCACTAAGAGTGTTAACAAAAATAGTAGTTGTATAACGTATTTTCTAGGCTGCTTAGGAGAGAAGCTACTGTGCATTTTATTAGCCTTATGCAATTTTTAAATTTTAATCCCCTTCCTCTGCATATCCTTTCCCCAAACTTGCCATATGTATGATGGGAAAGAGTATTTGTTTTTGAAAGTTTCACATAAAACTTTGCATAATTGTTGCGTGTGACCTCATGTAGTTCTAATGATTACACATCATAGAGTAATTATTATCTCCTTTACAGATGGAGAAACTGAGAAAGAGAGAACTTCAGGAATTGTCTAGAGTCATATAGTGGGGACAGTACAAAACAATAGATTGTCAGAAAGATACTATGATCTGGTTCCTTCTGAAATAATATTGTTATGTAAACAGCTTGTTTACTTGATGGGACGACAGCTTCTGCCTTAAATTACTCTTACAATTTTATAGGAGCTATGTCCATTTAATGAAGTTATCTCCGTTTAAAACTAATACAAATATGTTAGTAAACAAACCAATAACACACACAGATATACACGCATGCAAATATAAAAAGTGTTTTCTGTGGTTTAGTTTTGTAAGAGGCCAAATTAAACCAGTTCTGCCAATGCCTCAGAAAGGAAGGAAGGGAGGAAATTAAAGGAGAGAAGAATGCCAGGCAATGCCTGAGATTCTTTTGTGGACCTTAACTTCTGGCTTATGAAAATGTCACACATTAGAGACAGAACTGCTGGAAGATTTGAGATTCAGACAGTGACTTTCCATTTAAAGGAATTACACAGTCTATTTTGTGAAAACCTTAGGGAAACATTAAAAAGTTTATTTATTCAATAAATGTAGTTTTAGAAAGCAAATGTTTTTGTTAAGGAGATAAATTTAACAATTCAAGACACATTAAATGTATCCAACAATTATATCCCATACAAATTTCATTTGTTTCCCTTTCCAGTTTGAAAAGTAATTTTTAGGGCTAATTTTGTAGTAAACATAATGGAAACTGACATTTTCGTGGTGAAGAAAGCTTCATCATCAAATGGATATTGTGTTCAGCAGTAACTTAGTAAATAGAATTAGGAAAGTGTATCTGTATTAAGATAAGCATAGATATTTAAACCTTTATAGTAAAGGTCAAAAGGGATATAATGTAACAGCTATAACCCTTCTTATACACAGAGAATAATGACAGTCATAAAATGCAAAATAGTAGGAGCCCACAGAGAGCCATTCAGCTTATGCTCTGTTTCTGATAGTAATACCAAAGGATGTATCAGCCAAATTTGTTGTTTTCTGCCCTGCTTGTGGTAAACTTTTAAATAAAAGTCCCTCTCACCCTTCACTTCTCCCTTCACATGCAGACACAGAGAAATGTGAAAGGAATAATTTGCTTCCCCCTGAACGTGTTCTTGGAAAAGTTAGAAGTAGATTGAAATTGAATAAGGCGTATAGGATTTACCAAAGTTCACAAACACTATTATGGCTATTTGTGTAGTTCCCTGATCCCAGATACATACCTTGCTAGGTACACAAGAGCTTAAAATTTCACCAATAAATGTATTACTTTGAGTTTTATGTGCCTTGGGTCATTGAGAATCTGTCTGTGAGGGATAACATGCAGCATAGGATCTGACACACTGTGAGTGCATAATAAATGTTTTTGAATGGAGGCTTTATCACCTACTTATGGGGGTCAGTTGACAGTCAAGTGAGGTCACCTTAGGTCCTCAGTTAAGACAAAGAGAGCATACAGAGAGTACCACAGAGGCTGGGAGTGAGGGTATGGCAAATGGAAGAGAGGATCAAGCAACCACTGTTTAATTTATTGATTTGTTGAAGCTTTGTCTTTCCCATAAATATTATGCTAGACTTATTTTTTCTCTTCCTTTTACCCTTTCTCCTTTATTGTCTTTCCTCTTTCAGATACTACTTTCCTTCTCCCTTCTTTTCTTTCCCATCTGTCTAGTCTCAAAATGGATTTAAGGTTGTACTAGAAGTCAGCTTTATAAGAATTATAGGTAACATGAAACATAAGTAACTTGTACATATGTCAGATTAGAATTATTTTAATCAGCTGTGTATCAAGTCAATAATTTCTCATCTATATATTTCTATATATTTCTCATGTCTTTACTGTATTTTAGGAGATTTGGGGCCATTAAACACATTTTAAAATATTGTGCATTTTACTCTTTAAATTCACAGAGGAGCAGCCAATTTATCTCACCATCTTTGTTTTTTAATTTCAATGGTTAGCATTAAATAAATCTTGATTGTTTGTCAAAGCGGGTGAGATTATGACTTAATATCTGAAATTAAAAGACAAAGCTGAGCTGATTGCTTATAGCAAGGGAGAACTATGCCATTCAGGCAGTCTCCTGGAGAAGAGTAGACTACTGATTATATACAGGGTTTTTGGACAGCATGGGGCTCAAGGATTAGCATATTTTAAGAGGCATAAGTAGATTGACATAATCTGTTCAAGCATGATTATTCAGCTTAGATTTTTGTAGATTGGTTGGCATTCAGAGGCATGTTTTTTAGAGTGAGTCTATTCCTTATTGGTTGACTTTCAGAAGTGAGGGATGGTTATGGATTGATTGGCTTTAAAAAGCTTGAGGCAAAATTGCCATTAATCAATTGGATGGACTTAAAAGTTGTTCTTAGGAGTACTTGCTATCATGGCTAAAGAACAATCACGCTTTTTCCAAAGACTGTATCAATATTTGTATTCTAACTCCTTATCCAGATAAAGCAGCAGGAAGATTGCAAAAATATTCACCCCTGTTGTTTATTTTCTTGAAGAGGGGAGGTTTCATTTTAAATCAGCATGATTTTATCCTGTTTTCATTTGTGAATCATTTGTTGGACCATCTATTTGGACAGCAGCTATGCAGAAGCTTTCAAGACAATGAACAACAATTATTGAATAACTGTGACAAGAACAAGTTTAAGTATTATAAGCAGGGCCTAGAAGACACTATAGAACCATGACAAAA
The DNA here is from genome assembly GCF_003255815.1 of Theropithecus gelada. Taxonomy (NCBI): domain Eukaryota; kingdom Metazoa; phylum Chordata; class Mammalia; order Primates; family Cercopithecidae; genus Theropithecus; species Theropithecus gelada. The sequence continues at coordinate 30,324,615 of NC_037679.1, read as the reverse complement.
GATTTCTCAGGCTTGGTCAAGAAGATAATACTTCCCCAAGTCTGTTTTAGAAGGCCAGGATGCCTTTTCTTTTAGCTTAGATTATTCTGCCTCACCTATAATAAATAACATGAAGTGGAAACATGGTATAAATAACATGAAGTGGAAACGTGGGCCAAATCCCCAGTTGGCCAAAATAATTAAATAAAATCCAAGGTTACCTGATTGGGTTAAGAAATTAAACTAGTCTATTGTGCCATCCTTGCCTGGGTTGATTTCTTAACTATGTCAGGGAAGAAAAAAAATATTTTTGAATACTATAACAAGTTATCTATCTCAAATGAATGGGATCTTTAAGGGAGTTGTTATTTATCTCCTCAGTTTATTTGATATATTTTATTATTAAAAATATAACAGGTACCTTCCTGGATTTCTGATTTATGAACAAAGAAAAAAATATAATATTAGATATAATAAAGAAAATATAATTATAGATATCATTGAGATTAACAGAAGTTTAAGAAATTATGTGGAATTGTCTGGTTATAAATTAGAAACAAGTTTTATTGAGCAAAATATAAATGCTAGATTTTACCATGTAAAAGAGAAAACCTAAACAGACCAATGGCTGCGGAAGAAATTAGAAATGTTGCTATAAAAGCTTGTTATAGAACTCTTAGTATTTTTAAACTTATTAGGTCCAGATGGTTTTATATCTGTGTCCTAGGTAACATTCAAAAAAAGATGAGTCATGCATAAAGCAATGACTCAAGATCACAGAAAAAGCACACACACTATTTTACTTAGCTAGCATAACCTTAGTATGGAAATAATACAGTATAAAAATTTTAGACCTAGATCTATGTAAGTAAATCAAATTTAGAGTTTGTTAAAGGAATAACAAAACAAAGCAAGTTGCACTCCAGGAATGCATGGAAGGTTCAATAAGAAAAAGGGCAGCAACATAATTCATCTCATTTTCAAATGAAAGAATAATAAAGCAATATCATTTTATTGGGTCTTAAAAATCACTTAATTAAATTTAGCTGCATTCCAAATAAAACGATAAGTAAAATGGAGACAGAGAAAATGATCCCCACACAATAAAACTATTTATTAAAAATCTCAATAGTGTGCATCATAATAAACAAGAAAATACTAGTTCTTATCAGTAAAAGTGGGACTAACAGAATGGCAATTATGAAAAAGTCAAGAAACAATAGATGCTGGCAAGGCTGCGGAGAAACAGGACTGCTTTTACACAGTTGGTGGGAATGTAAATTAGTTCAACCATTGTGGAAGACAGTATGGCGATTCTTCAAGGATCTTGAACCAGAAATACCACTTGACACAGCAATCCCATTACTAAGTAGATACCCAAAGGAATATAAATCATTCTACTATAAAGACACGGGCACATGTATGTTTATTGCAGCACAGTTTACAATTGCAGAGACATGGAACCAACCCAAATGCCCATGAATGATAGACTAGATAATGAAAATCTGGTACATATACAGCATGGAATACTATGCAGCCATAAAAAAGAATGAGATACTGTCCTTTGCAGGGACATGGATGAAGCTGGAAGCCATTATCCTCAGCAAACTAGCACAGGAACAGAAAACACATCATAAGTGGGAGTTGAACAATGAAAACACATGGACACAGGGAGGGAAACAACACACACCAGGGCCTGTGGGGGGTAGGGGGTGAGGGGAGGGAAATAGAGGACAGCTCAATAGGTGCAGCAAACCACCATGGCACATGTATACCTATGTAACAAACCTGCACATTCTGCACATGTATCCCCCAGAATTTAAAGTAAAATTGAAAAAAAAAAGGTGAGACTAAGATACTCAGTTATCTTCATTATTAAGTGGTATTTTGGAGGTTCTAAATAAAGCAATGAGACAAGAAAACAAAAAAAGTAGCATAAATACTAAAAGAGACAAACATCTTTATTTTCATAATTTCATCCTGTTCTTGTTTGTGAATCATTTGTTGGATCATCTGTTTGGGCAGCAGCTATGTGAAGCATTCAAGACAATAAACAACAAATACTGAATAACTGTGACATGAACAAGTTTAAATATTATAAGTAGGGCCTAGAAGATACTATAGAACCATGACAACATAGAACATTATTATTTGCATATAATCCAAGGGATATAACTAAAGGTATTATAATTGAATAAAGAAGATATAAGATTATTGGGGAAAAGCAAATAAATTGCTTGTCTTTATATTAGTAATCAATCAGTCAGAAAGGAAGGAATGTATTTAAAAGAAAGCTTCAGGATATGTGCAGACAAAATGAGCGAGACTCCATCTCAAAAAAAAAAAAAAAATTATTGAAAGCTTTAAATAAATTAAGAGACATGTCTTGTTTCAGAATTTTAAAAATTAGTATTATAAAAATATCAGTCATTCAAAAATGAATATAAAAAGCTTTTATTCAATCAGAATTTTCACATATTGTTAAAAATAGGACAAAACAAAAGTTCATCCAGAATAAATGTTGCAGAATTGCCAACAATTTTTAGAATAATATTAGTAATGGGGTCTTGGCATAACCAAATATCAAAACTTGTTTCAAAGCTGTTATCGTCAAACCTGTATGATTTTGGTACAGAAGTAGATGAGTAGATCATAGAACTAACTAGAGAGTTCATGCATATAGTGGAACCTGATATGAAGGAAAGAATGATATATTTAGTAAATAGTGGTGGCAGAATTGATTTCCCAATCTAGTTGGAAAACACAAATTTACAAAATTATATTCTTACATGATGTCTTGTACAAAAACCCCCGCAAATACATTAAAGGGCTAGCTACGAAAGAAAGTAAAAATGAAAAGTTCTTTAGGAAAGAAAGAACAATGGAGACCTTAAAGGAAGAGATAAATAGATGACTATGAAAGAAAATCTTTTTCTATACCTTGAACAACATCATAAAAAGTCAAATGAGAGGTTCAGAGAAAATATATTTGATACTTAATGACAGAGAAGGAGTTACTATTTCAAACATGTAAAGCATTACCATACCTTGATTTAAAAAGATAACCTAATTGAAAAATAATAATAAGGTCAAGTGTCCAATAAATATTTGAAAACGTGATTCATCTCACTAGTAGTCAAAAAGTGCTTACTGAAGCAGTAAAAAATATAATTTTCTCCTCATGCTATTGAGAAACATTACAGAATTTGATAGCATCAATATTCACATATACTTGGAGTGAACACATTTAACTTGTCAGGAAAGTTACTTGACAGCAAATTCCTCTTTGGAAATATGTCCTAGAGGATATTTGCACAGGTGCATGAAAAAACATGCATATGGATGTTTGCAGTGGAAAACATGGAAAAAAATCTGAATGTTCAAGTTAGAGAATGACTGGAAGTATCTTAATACAATCACTTCGTGGATTATTATGCAGCCATCAAAATAGAATAAGATCAATTTATTTATATACAAGCATGTCCACAATACATTTTAAAATGAAATGAAGTTATAATGAAATAATATATTTTGCTTAAATTTTGTCAAAAATCAAGTGAACAAAAAATTAATACGTGGGTAAATAGGTTGGTGTACACCTTAATGAATAGAGACAGGTGAGAGAGGATAGATATCAAAAAGGCAACACTGGTAATCTTTGGATGGGATTGGTTGGGGTTTAGAAGAGATGGAAAACATGAGAAAACTATGAATGTTTATCAATTTAGAGAATGGAATATTTTAATAGATTTGTGTACTGTTATATAGTGGAATATTAATATGAAATATTCATGTCTCCATAAGAGGTTGGTTGGGGGCTAGAGAAGATGATTAATTTTTGTTTTTCTATGTTTTTATTGTTTAACTCTTTACATTGAGCAGATACTACTTCAAATAATTACAATAGTAGAAAAACTAAAATTGATTTTAATTCATAAGGCAAGTAGATAATGTAAAACATTAAGATTTTAGAACTCTTAGAAAGTTAGAAACTCTAGGGAAAATAATAAATTCTAGAAACTCAACAGGTACACTAAAAGTGTCACAAGAACCAAGAGGAGGAGGAGATAAACATTCTCTGAACTTTTGGAAGTCTTGGAAGACATAGCTCTAAAAATATCATAACACTAGATAACTAGGATTATTTTAGGTATCAGTTGTGTCACATACATATATATGTATATATACACATATATCCTTGGTCAGCTTGAATTAGTATTTAAAAATGAGCAAGCAACAGGCAACAATAGCCACACAGACGGACTCTGGTGACTTATGTAACAGCAGAGATCTAGAAGTATTAGTCCTGACTCTTGGGTCAGAAATGTAACCTCCGGTCAATGGGCCTCTTTTTTTTTTCCCCTTGGCTTTCACCCAGCTTTGCTGCTCTTATACAGATGTGACATTATTCCCTGAATCACCAGCACATGAACAAAAGAATTTCTATGAGAAGTTAACAAAGGGGAAACTATGACTTGGGGAGTTTTTAACTTCCCAAAGTTCAGGTGAGTCAGTGATGATGTTGAGATGGGCCCCAAACAATCATTTTAAGTAGAATTCTCCCTATCCTTCTTCTGCATTTTAGGTACTAAGATTAGCTCTTATGAGAGTATGCCTTTTCCCCCAGCAAACCATGAATAATGCTTTTTTTTTTTTAGATGAAGTCTCACTCTATCACCCAGGCTGGAGTGCAGTGGCATGATCTCAGCTGACTGCAACCTCTCTCACTCTATCACCCAGGCTGGAGTGCAGTGGCATGATCTCAGCTGACTGCAACCTCTGCCTCCCGGTTCAAGTGATTCTCCTGCCTCAGCCTTCTGAGTTACTGGGACTACAGGTGTGTGCCACCACGCCCAGCAAATTTAAAATCAAAATGAACACATGCGATAAGATTGTACTTGTTTTATTTTTTAAAATAAGTGAAGATTTTCTCATTATTTATAGTTTTGGTTTTCATTTTCCTTTTAATAGCTGATATATAAACTTACTAGATTAGGAGATATTTAAATCTCACAGATACCCTGTTCCTATTTTTCTTGTATGACATTTTGCAGGAGACAAGGCCAGAGATGACAGAAATGCAGCATAAATAACAATGTGGATGATTATCTGAACTTTATAAACATATATGGTTAATTCATTTAGATTATATGTATAAGTTTAAAATAAACAAAATATATATCATGAAATTTAGTTTCAGGAAGATCCTGAGGCATATTTTATGAACCTTATATTTATGGAATAACCATTGACTTTCCAATAAAATATCATTTAGAGGAAGAAATGATTAAGTTCAAGGGACTAGATCCATTAACAGAGTGCCCTTTCCTAAATCATATCTGCAATAAAGACCCTCATGCTTGTATTATGATGCAGGCATATCAGGTTAACCATAGGAAGCTGAAAATAAGAATATAGTTACCATTTTGTATGTATTTTGAATTTGGTTCTATCAATTTGGTAGTTTTGGAGAAATGACTTTAGATTCAATCTTATCAGAAATAATTGAAAGTGGCTCTGTATGGAAACATTCTCCAATGATTGTAGCATGGACTGGAACCTAGGGGGTCGACAAATTACAGCCCACTTATTTTTGTAGGAACTGATTTTTACATTTTTAAATGGTTGAAAGACATTAAAAGAATATTTTATTACACATTAAAGTTATATGAAATTGAAATTTTAGTGTTCATAAGTCTCACAGACAGGTGCATTCATTTTTGCAGTATCTGTGGCCATTTTCTTGTTACAATGGCAAAGTTGAGTGAACATGAGACTATATTCCCCTCAAACCCAAAAATATTTACTATCTATCCCTTTATAGAGAAAGTTTGCTGATCCCTAGATTAGGAAGTCTCTGAGTATATTTACTGGAAGGACTTGTATATGTTATGTTTCTTTTGTGGTAGGCCAAATGACATTAATTGATTAATTAAGCCTTTTATTCATAAATTCAATAAAGCCTTTTTTGAGTATTGACACTGAAACAGCATTAGGAATAGAAAGATATGTAAGACAAACTCTTTGTCCAAGAGGAGATTATATGAAACGATTACATGTCATTAAGACAGTCATACTAAGAATGTTTACAAATAAATGCCTTAGTGGACAGGGAACCATGGTAATTTTAGGTCCTACAAATTCTTTCCTGAGAAGAGTTCTATCACAGGGTTTCCTGCAATGCTTGTAGACTGTGAACATTTCTCTCTACCCTCTTAAACAGTGTCCTGAGCTTCCATTTTCCTGCTCGTGTGTTTATGTGGGTTCCCTGGTATCTTGAGATAAACACTGTGTTTCCCAATCATGACAGTCTTGGAGGTTCCGATTGGCAGCCACCACCACTGAACACTTTTTGTGTGACAAGTATCGTGCTAGGGTGCCTGCATTGTTGTCATTTCACTCCTCATACTCTGTGAGGTAAACAACATCAGTCCCGTTTCTGTAAATGAGGAAACTGAATTTCAGAAAGGGCAAGTCAACTTCTAGAAAGCGGCAGAGGAAGAGCCTCAAACATAAAGATGCCAGTTTCCAAAGCCAATTCTTTCTATGCCAATTTATGACATTTGTCTTTCTTTTAGAGTCAAATTCTTCTTCTCCTCCATCATAGTGCTGCTGTCTTTGGTTACTCTTGAGGTGATGATTGTTAGATGAGTCTTTCAGGCTGTGGCTATGGGACAAAAATATAATTGGCAGGAAGTATGCTGTTTCTATGTTTGTGGATGGCAGTGTGTTTTCACAAGAACTAGTTCCAGCTTGCATTCCCCTTTTGTTCTTTCCTTTGTTTTTAAAGCATTTGTGTTTACTAAACTGAGGAGAATATTTCAGGTGGTCAGTAACTGGCCCTAGGTTATAGCCACAGGGTAGGTATTGTGAGATAGCAAAGAGAACTCCAATTTGGTGGCGGAAGAAACATAGGTCCAGATTTTGAGTCTGTCACTTTCTTGATATGATTCTTGCCAAAATCACTTGACTTTCTAAGCCTCAGTTATCTTATTTGTAAAATAATTCGTGGTGGAACTTTAGATAGGTATCTCTCTATTCCCCATAGGCATATGGCCATCTTTGGAATCAGTTTTCACCCAAAACTATCAATAGCGATGATCCCTTTGCCTGATACAATTATAGAATCACAGAATTAGGAGGAGCAGATAATGTATAATCTTTGGAGACAAGTGGACTGAGGTCATTACTAGGTGAAGGATCTGAGACAAACTGACTTCATTTCCTTGAGCCTCAATTTCTTTAAATGTACAATGAAGGAACTATAGTATTACCTCATAGTAATCATAATATTGAATATTTACTGTGTGCTAGGAACTGTTCTAACTACTTTACGTGAATTGACTGATTAAATCTGCATTACAACCCTATGAGGTCATTACTAATATAAGTCCCATTTTGCAGAAGGGGATATTAAGACAGAGCGAGGTTTATGAAGTAGAAGAGTCAGGAATTGAACCTTGGCAGCCTGATTTTTGAGCCCAGGTTCTTAATAATTATGCCATAACTCCTACAGAACTCTGTTACATCTTAATTAAGAAAAATAAATAGGCCGGGCGCGGTGGCTCAAGCCTGTAATCCCAGCACTTTGGGAGGCCGAGACGGGCGGATCACGAGGTCAGGAGATTGAGACCATCCTGGTGAACATGGTGAAACCCCGTCTCTACTAAAAAGTACAAAAAAGCTAGCCGGGCGAGGTGGCGGGCGCCTGTAGTCCCAGCTACTCGGGAGGCTGAGGCAGGAGAAGGGTGTAAACCCGGGAGGCGGAGCTTGCAGTGAGCTGAGATCCGGCCACTGCACTCCAGCCTACACGACAGAGCGAGACAACGTCCCCCCCCCCAAAAAAAAAAAAAAAAGAAAGAAAGAAAAATAAATAAAGCCCTTAATACAGAGTAGGAGGACAGTCTGGTTGCCCTTCTGTGAAGAATGTTTTAAAAAATATGACTCACATTCACATGCATTGGAATCACGTAGGGTGGAGAGGGAAAAGGAGTGGATTTGTCTTAAATGCTGATTCTTGGACTTCAATCTGGACTTACTGAATTCTGGGAATTCCACATTTTTCTAAACAAGTTGTCTGACTGACTTTTTGTACACTAAATCTTGAGAGATTCTATCCTTAGAATCACTCCAGTTCAGTTTGCTAACAATGCAGAAATCCTTTCATGGCATTGGAGACCAATTATTCCCAGGCTTTATACAAGTTCTTAGTGACAGTGAACTTCACCTCTCACAAGGAAGCTTATCCTGTTGTTTAAAAAGTTTGGACTATTGGAAACATCTTCCTTGTAACTGAATAAAAGAAAAAAAAAAAAAAAGAAAATGCTTCTCCACTTAGTTTCTCTTTACATGATCAGTTAAGTGTTCTGAGTCACAGAGATTATCAGCATAGGAAGGCACTGGAAAAGCCACCGTGGGAGCGTATGGGGCCTGGAGATGAGAGATGTTCATGAGCCTGGCATGTGGAACATAGTCTCCAGGGTCAATAGTGACCCATGAAGGAGGTCCTCAAGATTATGTCTGTCCCAGCACAGTGACAGGAAGCCTTCGGAAGGATCAAACTCAGAAATCCCGGGCAGGAGGCAGGCAGGTGGCAGCATCGTCAGGAAGATGATCAAAGCATGGAGAACAAACAAGAGCTCAGATGCTGAAATGGGAAATGGGGAGATTGGTCACAGGGGCGAGTCCATAAAATTAATATGAGATCACCAACAATTTCACTTGGCCCTGACACAACTGAGCTGTTGCAACTAAATGTGACATCCAAATGTGTCACAACTAAATCAGGGTTATTTGGTTTTTCCTTTAATAGGAACAGGATTCATGTCTCTAGATAGTGTGCATTAGAGATATTTAATGACAATAAAAATGGTAGTCAGATGGTCCTATTCATGGAAGTTGCAAGGTAGGGAATGGGGCACATTTTCTACATTCAGTTATTAAAATATTCAAGGAAAACCTTTCCTTCTCCAGCCTAAATATCTCAAGTTTTTTCAGGGTCCAGCATAGAAGCATAGTGTTTGGTTTCCAGAGATTCTTGCAATTGGCAGGAGTCATCATCAGATGCTGCGGTTTTTCAATATCCCTCTTAAATGTGGTACCTAGAGCTGATCACAGTGCACTGACATGGCATAACAATGCTAAGTGCAGCAGGCCCACTTTCTTGTTCTATGTGTTACACCAAAACTAGTAGCCACTTCAGACCGCTTTCTAACGAGGCAGGCTGCAAATTGTAAATAGCACACTTCAGCTAAGGTAGCCTAAGATCACGTTAGCTTTTCTAGCAGCCAGTCGTGCACTTGGCTTGTACCAAAATTTCTGTCAGTAAAATCCCTGAAACTTTGTCATATAAAGTAGCGCTAAACTGAGATAAAGTTGGCGACTGAACCTAAGTGCAGGATTTTCCATTTGTTTCTGCTAAATTGCATCCTATTTGGGCCCAATAGTCAAACCTATAGAGATATATTTTAATTCTGTTACTGTCATCTAACATATTTAGGTAACCCTTCCATTCTTGTGCCATTTAAAAATATTACCAACCCTCTGTATCATCATCTAAGTCACTAATAAGAAATATTTAACAGAAATAGGCTTGTTGCATGTTCCTAGGATCTTTCTCAAGATGACATTACTGTATTTGTCAATATTGTCTTAGGTACCTACTATATGCCAAATGCCATACTATGTCCTGGGGATGACAGTATAAACATGGACTAGTTCCTGTTCTCAAGAGATTCACAGCCTAATAAAGAGACAACAAATTAGTAGACAAATGTAATGCTGTGTGATGAGGGCTGTAATAGAGGGTTGTACAAGGGATAATGGTAAAATCAGGACTTTGGTAGAATAATCATGGAATGATGAAAATCCATTTGGAGTGAAGCAGACCTGAATAGAAACACTTGTCTCATTTACTTCCAACCTTATAAGCCTTTTAAAAAAATGCTCTTATGCAATACTTAAAAAATTACCACTACTGTGTTTTTATTAACCATTAAGTTGAAGGCCCAGCTGTGGTATGCTGCTGTCAACTCTGCTTTTTTATTGTGCCTGAATGCTCTTACCAGCCAGTTAAAAACAACCACTTATTGCCCTCCTGTGAAGAATATTTTTGACCCTTTTTCTTTTACGTAACTTATCTATGCTTCCCCTATCCCCTCAATTCTGCCCCCATACCGAGGATGAAGGACACTTTACTAAGACACAGATGGCAACAATTAGCTGTTTCCATTTCAAATTACAGTTGTGTCTGTGTGTGTGTTCTTAAAATGCTAGTGCCTGCAGGGGCCCACCGTGCTGTCTTAGCCTAAGTTGGGTTACGATGCCAAAGCCAGTATCAAATAGTTCTAATTGGGTCTCCCACACAAAACAAAATAGTTAGAGGACTAGGTAGCCTGCTGCGCGTCACACGCTCAACACAATCAGGCCCAGAATCTTGCTTCAAGATTCCATGGAAAATATTAGTTATTTTTGTATACACAAGTCAGTTCTGAATTAGTTTAGACATGGATTTTTTTTTTTTTTTTTAACTATAAAATGAGGCTTGGAGAACTACCCAGATGGAAATTGGGTTAATTCAGTATATGCAGCTTGGGCTGTTTCTAGTCATTCCATGTATTGAAAGAAAAGAGACTGAATAGTGGTACTGGGGGTGTTAACATCAAGTACAATTTAACCTCATCCAGCAGCTCATTTTTAAAAAAATTCCTGTCTTTCTATTTTTGCCTCTAAGTTTTCTCCTTAGGTTTCCATTTATGTTGCTGATTTGGGGGTGGGGGCCCGTGTGCATTAAGGGTTTGTTTCTGAAGTTAGAGGGACCTGGGTTTGCATTCCGCTTCTTTGTAGTTATGTGAACTGGGTGGGTCACAACTTCCCTCTGCCTCATTTTTCTGGAGTGTAAAATGGTGACGATCAACAGTGTTTTTATGAGTGGGCCATTGGGAGGATTAAACAATGTATGAAAAAAACTCTGGATAGCAGAGACCATATAAAGAAACAGCTCAATACATGTGATCTGTTTTGTTGCTAATATTAACATAATGCTTTGAGGATTTGGATGATGGTGCTGACCAAAAAAATGAAACCATTGTATTCCTATATATGTAGAATATTTCTTACAATGACTCAGGGATGTTGTTTTCTGAGCTATTGACATATTGGACCACATGATTTTAGTGCTTTTTTAGGGGTGGTGGTGTTGCTGTACTGTGTATTATACATAGCAGTGTTTCTGGTTTTTACCCACTAAATGCCAATAGCACCTCTTCTCCTCCCAGTTGTGAAAACCAAAAATACTTGCAGAAATTGCCAAATGTCTCTTGGGATGCAAATGGCCCCTAATTGGGAGCCAGGATTTTACGCAACTAATGAACATAAGACACTTTCTTCAGCCGTAGGATTGTATAGTTCCGTTTATCTTTCTCGAGAGCTGTGAAATTGAGTTGAAAGGAATTCCCATGGCTTTGTTGGGCTGGATCCCTGTAACATTTAAGTAGAAATGACAGTAATATTTTTGTATTGTGGACAATGTACCCATCTTAAGCAAATGCAGTACTCCAGTGGTCTCCTGATGTATTTCTGGAGTGAGGAATAACGGTTCATTGCATTTGCATGATATTCCATTTACTAGTTTTGATCCAGCACTGAATTTTGCAGGAAGAAGGAAGGAATTTTCATTAACAGTAAATGCCATTTTCAATATTCTTAAGGCTCATTAAAGGCAAACATTTAACTAGGGAAAATAAATGGCAGAAAAATTCTGTCCGCATAAAATAAATGTGCTAATTGGCATGAGTGGTTCAAGAGGGTTTCTCTGCTCTCCAGACACTTTCAATTGTTCCCACTTTTTTCCTTGGCAGTGCCTTGTAAAAAGGGATTCCTTGAGCCTTTCGATGACATTTTGTTGGATTAGAAGGCATATTGGGTTTAAATTTGTGATCTGCAAGAATTCCATCTGCGTCATTCATTGGAGGCGATGCCACTGATGATGAGTCCAAGTGGTCTAATCTTATTGTTTATTTACCTGCTTTATAAGAACAAATTAAACTGAAAGGACCATTTAATCTGATGTGGATAATTTAGTCAATTATTTTATTTCTCAGAATAGCTTGTGTGGGACAAAAAGTGGTCCACAGTTTGTATAGAGGCAGTTAATTTTATTTTCTTCCTGAGTAAGCATCCAAGATTTGTAAAGAAATCTATCAAAGGACATTCTTAGCAGGTGAGTGCTAGAGGTAAATAGAATAATAAAACCCACAATTCTTTTAAGTCAGTTACTTTTTGCCTTCATCCCAACCAAGTTAATCATGTCACTGAATTTAATGAATTGACATTGTACCATTTTCTAGATGTTGTGATTCTTTGAGGGCAGGAGTCTGTGGGAATAAAACATGTTTCTGGTTCAACCTTGGGGGACCAATTATGGAGATTCAGTTGGGGACTATTGTCATGGACACTTAAGTGCCAAGGCTTTTGATACTCATTTGTAACCATAACCATACATTTAAAAATACGACTACTTTCTTTGGCAGCCATCCTAACCTAATTAGTAACTGATGCAGACTTGTACATTTCTTGTAAACACATCAGCCCACCATAGGGATCTGGCCAGGGCTAGAACATGATTTGAGTTTGATTGAGGGGTTTATCTTTTTCTTCTTTCCTATAATGCACTTTCAGGTCTGGATTATATTCAGCAGAGCTGCTTCTCCTTTTATTTCCCAGTTTTGAATTTTAAATGGATTTACTCTCTTATTATCTTGCTGTTACTCTTTTCTGGCGTGGTTTCTTTTTCTCCTTCTTCTTTATTTTGTCCTTATTATTATGATGATGATTTTGTTGTTACAACTTTAGCATTTAACCATTTACCTAAGGCCTAGTCTGATATCTTCCAGGCTGGAAGAAACAAGGTTTAATAATGACATCAGAGATGATAATTTTTTTTTTCAGTGACTGTGTATTACAAGTTTGATTTTAAAAAAACCCTTTGTTTTGAGAGGAGGGCTGCTTTATTTTCTGTACAGTTCTAGTGGTAGCCTGTAATTCAGATGAGCACACAGAATAAGGTGAAAGCCATAGTGAAATGGGTACTTGCAAGTGGTTATACAGTTTTACCAGAGATGAGTTGCAGGGGACCATGAAATTTAGATTTTGCATGTCACCTGTGGTAAGGATATATCAACGTGGGCTCTAAAAATAGTAATGTTAATAGCTAATTTTAACTGTCTACTATGTGCCATGTTCTATGCTAAGTACTTGACATGTTCTTCATATAATTTTCACAACAGTCTTATGGAGATGAAAATTTTCACACCATTTTGAGATGAAACTAAGTGTGTTTTCATACAGTCGCACAGATAGTAAGTCTGATTCCAAAGCTTATTTTATAAACCACCACGTTTTGTCTTTCCATTAATTTGAATGTATTTTTATTATCCTCTAGAGAAAGTATGACAATTATATTAAATAAGATAGATATAAGCAAACATTGTCTCTGGTAACTATCTACTTTGGCTAAGAAAAATCTTGTTGAGTACTGGCATTTTCTATGCCTCATATTACTCCATGGGTGTACTAACAGCTTGTAGTAAATAATAATGGGTCAATGTGGCTTTTCTTTTAAGTTTTGTTCCATTTTATCCACTAAACTTCTACTTTCAAACTATTTTTATACCATTTTTGGAAATAGAAATTCTGTTTGGCACAGAGATGATCATACATGCAAATAATACATTTCCCTATGGCCTTTAGTTTTGAGAGTAGATTTTCAGCTAATTTGAAGTGATAAATAAGTAATGGGGCTAGAATAAGAACACAGTTAATGAATTTCAAATGGTGAATCAGATGGTGTTCCTGTTGGCCAAATGATTCTTCAGTTTTTGGCTTTTAAGATAAAAATGTTTTATGACTGAATAGAGACTTGACATGAAAGTAATAAATAAAGTCAAAATTAGAGTTTTTGGGGGGGGGCAGTCAAGTGGTGAGATTTACGTGATGAGAATCTTTGGTACAGATAATGAAGAATCAAGTCTTGAATGCTGCCTGTGTGGCTCAGTAATGCTTGTATGAGGGACAGGTGGTTGCAAAGAGAAAGCAAGGGAGCAGAGAAAGTATTAAGAGAAGAGAGCAGAAAAAGAGAAGATGGAAAGAGGAATGCAGGCCTGGAAGGAAGTAAGACTGATTAGATAAAAGGAGACCAATGGAAGAAAACCATCTTCATGGTGGGAACAACTAACTGTTGTCTCAGGCAAACGTGAATGCCAGTTTAATTTCTATAAACACTAGTGTGGTAGAATGTATTTGGACATTAATGAATAATGTCTTCGTCCATTTGTACTGCTGTAACAAAATCATCACACACTGGGTAATTTATAAATAATAAAAATTTATTCCTCAAGGTTCTGTAAGTTAGGAAGTCCAAGATTAAGGTGCTAACAATATTGGTGTCTGGTGAGGACTTCTCTCTGCTTCCAAATGGCACCATGTTGCTGCTCCTCTGGAGGAGAGGAACATTTTGTCCTCACATAGCAGAAGCAATGGAAGGGCAGAAGGGGGGAAAATGCTATGTCCTCAAATGGCAGAAGAGTAGAAAAGCCAAAAGGGCCTAAGCTAGTTCACTCCAGTCCTTTAATTTTTTTATATATACATTTTTTATTTCAATAACTTCCAGGGTACAAGTGATTTCTGGTTACATGGATGCATTGTGTAATGGTGAAGTCTGAGATTTTACTGCACCCATCACCCAAGTAGTGTACATTTTACCCAATATGTAGTTGTTTGTCTGTCACTCCCCTCTCACCCTCTCCTCTTCCGAGTCTCCAATGTCCATTATACCACTCTGTGCTTCTGCATACTTACAGTTCAGTTCCCACTTGTCAGTGAGAACATATAGTATTTGGTTTTCCCTTCCTGAGTTCCTTCACTTAGAGTAATGGCCTCCAGCTGTGTGTTCAACTGTCAGTCTCTCCAATTTTAAGGGCAGTGGTTTGCCCTATGACTCCCACGTCTCTGATGAATCTGTGAAGATTTGTTGATATTTTAGTTTGTTTAGCTTTTTACTTGTTAGGACAGAGGGCTGACTTCCAGCTTGTTACATAGCAAATGAAAAATCTACCCCTTGCTTTTTACACATCATGATATATCTTGGAGATCTTCTATATCAAAACACTGAGGCTTTCTTAGTTTTTTTTTTGTTTTTTTTTTTTTAACATAATGGCATATTAATCCTTTGGTGATATACACCTGATATGATTTGGCTGTGTGTCCCCACTCAAATCTCACCTTGAATTCTAATAATCCCATGTGTGATGGGAGGGACTCGGTGGGCAGTAATTGCATCATGGGGGCAGGTTTTTCCCATGCTGTTCTCATGATAGTGAGTCCATTAAACCTCTTTCCTTTATAAATTACCAAGCTTTGGGTATGTCTTTATTAGCAGCATAAGAATGGACTAGTACAGTAAATTGGTACCAGTAGAATGAATGGGATGCTGCTGTAGAGATACCCAAAAACATGGAAGTGGCTTTGGAACTGGGTAACAGGCAAAGGTTGGAAGAGTTTGGAGGGCTCAGAAGATGATAGGAAAATGTGGAAAAGGTTGGAACTTCTTAGATACTTGAAGAGCTCAGAAGACAGAAAGATGTGGAAAAAGTTTGAAACTTCCTAGAGACTTGGTGAATGTTTTTGACCAAAATGCTGATAATGATATGGACAATGAAGTTCAGCTTGAGGCAGTCTCAGATGGAGATGATGAATGTGTTAGGAACTGGAGCAAAAGGTGACTCTTGTTATGGCTTTAGCAAAGAGACCGGTGGCATTTTGCCCCTGCCCTAGAGATCTGTGGAACTTTGAACTTGAGAGAGATGATTTAGGGTATCTGGTGGAACAAATTTCTAAGCGGCAAAGCATTCAAGAGGTGACTTGTGTGGTGTTAAAAACATTCAGTTTTATGTATTCACAAAGATACGGTTTGGAATTGGAGCTTACGTTTAAAAGAGAAGAAAGGATAAGAGTTTGGAAAATTTGCAGCCTGATGATGTGATAGAAAAGAAAAACCCATTTTCTGAGAAAAAAAAATCAAGCTGGCTGCAGACATCAGCATAAGTAATGAGGAAACAAATGTTAATTTCCAAGACAGGAAAATGTCTTTAAAACATGTCAGAGATCTTTGCAGCAGCCCCTCCCATTGCAGGCCCAGAGGCCTAGGAGGAAAAAATGGTTTAGTGGGCCAGGCCCAGGGTCCCCCTGGTTGGTGCAGCCTAAGAACTTGGTGCCCCGCATCCCATTTCAACTGTGGCTAAAAGGGGTCAAGGTATAGCTCAGGCTGTGGCTTCAGAGGGTGCAAGCCCTAAGCCTTGGTAGCTTCCATGTGGTGTTGATCCTGTGGGTGCACAGAAGTCAAGAATAGAGGTTTGGGAACCTCTGCCTAGATTTCAGAGGATGTATGGAAACTCCTGGATGTCCAGGCAGAAGTTTGCTGCAGGGGCGGGGTTCTCATTGAGAACCTCTGCTAGGGCAGTGCAGAAGGAAAATGTAAGGTCGGAGCCCCCAAATAGACTCCCAACTGGGGCACTGCCTAACAAAGCTGTGAGAAGAGGACTACCATCATACAGACCTAAGAATGGTAGATCCACTAATAGCTTGCATCGTGCACCTGGAAAAGCCACAGATACTCAATGCCAACCCATGAAAGCAGCCAGGAGGGAGGTTGTACACTGAAAAGTTACAGGAATGGAGCTACCCAAGACCATGGGAACCCAACTCTTACATCAGTGTAACTTGGATATGAGATATGGAGTCAAATGAGATCATTTTGGAGTTTAAGATTTGGGTGCCCCCCTGGATTTCAGACTTGCGTGGGGCCTGTGGTCCCTTCATTTTGACTAATTTTTCTCATTTGGAACAGGTGTATTTACCCAATGCCTGTACCCCCATTTTATGTAAGAAGTAACTAACTTGCTTTTGATTTTATAGTAGGTAAAGGTAGAAGGGACTTGCTTTGTCTCAGATGATACTTTGGACTGAGGACTTTTGAGTTAATGCTGAAATGAGTTAACACTTTGGGGGACTGTTGGGAAGGCATGATTGCTTTTGAAATGTGAGGGCATGGAATTTGGGAGGGCCCAGAGGCAGGGTGATATGATTTGACTCTGTGTTCCCACCCAAATATTACTTTGAATTGTGAGAATCCCCACGTGTTGTGGGAGGGACCCAGTGGGGGGTAATTGAATCAAGGAGCCAGATTTTTCCCATACTGTTCTCATGATAGTAAATAAGTCTCACAAGATCTAAATGGTTTTGTAAAGGGGAGTTCCCCTGTACATGTACTCCTGCCTGCCTCCATGTAAGATGTGCCTTTGCTCTTCCTTCACCTTCTGCCATGATTGTGAGGTCTCCCCAGTCACGTGGAACTGTGAGTCCATAAACCTCCTTCCTTTATAAATTATCCAGTCTCAGGTATGTCTTTATTAACAGTATGAGAACTGACTAATACAACACGAGAGTATTTGTTGGTTCTCTGTATTGTTTCTAATCTTCATCTATTCCAGACAATGGTGCAATGATCAATATGATACATGCTATGTTGTACATAAACAGCTTTATCTATGGGACGGATTCCCAGACACAGGATGACTGAGTTACAAGTGAATGCCAAACTGACCTCCATTGTGTGCTACATTTCTGGACTTCTAACGGGAGTATATGACTATTCTTTTAACCCATTATGTTAATACCAATGAGAATAAACATTTAATGAGGGCTTACTGTTTGGCATACATTGTTCTAAGAGTTTGAAATGCCTTATTGCATTTTGTTGATCCTATGATATAGGTACTATTATTTCTACTATAAACTTAAGAAAAATGAGACACAAAAAGATAAATAACTTGCACAATGTCAAAACTATTGCAATGATTCAAACTCTGAAAGCCTGATTTCAAACCCTGCATTTTTTATTTTCACAGTCTGGTACTCCACTGAAGCTAGGCAGGTCACAAATATCCTCTTTGTTTCCAAATCTGAACACTTTCAAGTCTCATCTTCATCGTTTTCAACCTCCTAGCTACATTCAACGCAAGGAACTATCTTTGAAGCACCATTTCTAAATTGTTCCTCATTATGGCTGTTTTTTAGGCCTTCAATAAAAGTGAAAGACAAGAAAGGAAATGTGTCATTTCACAAATGATTTAGAAAGAAAATTGTCATGTAGTACATATCAGTTTAGAGTTGATAAAAAGACCCTTGAATTAAAGATTAAAGAGTTATCAAGAAGTCTTGTAAAATGTTCTATAATTTAGTAATAATAGAAAAAATTTTAAGTCCCTACTAAAGTTAAGGGTTTAAAAATTTGAAAATATACTATTTATCTGATTTATTTAATTGAAGGAAATTTTCTAGCACATCCTTAAGTATGTATACTTTGTTGTCTATATGATTAAATAAGAAATAATTATTTTTAACAGTAAAATTTTTGACAGTATATAAATATATAGCAACTTTTTGTTCTGGCCTTGAGAATTCAAAGTAATAAATAGGATAATAAATAATACTGTTGCTGATTGTAATTTAATTTCAACAGATAAAAATGAATTTGTGAATAAATATAGCATATATTGATATTTATCTTATTTGTACCACTAAATTACATACATAGAGAGACTGATAGTTCCATGATTGGATGGAAAATAGAGGAAAGAATAACGTCTAGTTATCAGACAAACAATATCTTAATTGCCAATTAAAAAACAGCCCCAGTTTTTGAATGAATTGTTTTTTTCTGTTTCGAAGAAGGCAAATTAACTCCTTTGGGAAATGTAAAATATCCCTTAACTAGTTGCTGGGGGTGAATGATGTCTCAGTTCTACCCATGCCCTTCTCTATATTTCTCTCTACTTTTGGTGCTGAAAACCTGATATGGTTTGGATTTGTGTTCCTGTCCAGTCTTACATCTAATTGTAATCCCCAGTGTTGGAGGTGAGGCCTGGTGGAGGGGCTTGGATCATGGAGATGGTTCTTCACAAATGGGTTATCATTATCTCCTGGTGCTGTTCTTGTGATAGGAGTGAATTCTCCTGAGATCTGGCTTTTAAAGGTGTGCAGCACTTCCTGCCTCACTTTCTTTTCTTCCTGCTGTGGCCTTGTAAAGTGCCAGCTTCCTCTTCACCTTCATCCATGATTGTAAGTTTCCTGAGGCCTTCCCAGAAGCTGAGCAGATGCCAGCATCATACTTGCTGCACATCCCATGGAACCATGAGCCAATTAAACCTCTTCTCTTTATAAATTACCCAGTCTCAAGTATTTCTTTATAACAGTGTGTGAACAGACTAATACAAAGCCTATGAACTATTTTCCCTGGACTCTTTCACCAGTTGCCTTTCTGACAGGTTTTGCAAACAGGAGTCACTGGTAGGTAATTGTAAGTTGGAGAGAGGGCAAAGCCATGAGTTTTCTCCTGAATTCTGGCAGGTGCCTCTGGCAGCTGAGTCCACTGGCCTGTGGGACTTCCGTATTCTTGCTCATTCAATGTGTCCGTAAGAACAGTGGCAGTGGATGTTTGAGTAGTCCCTGGTGGCAGAGGCTCCAACAGCAGCATTGGCAATAAGAGGGTGCTCTGTAGCCCCACAGTTCTGGGTACTCCTATTTTCCTTTTGATTCCTCTGGCCTTAGGTATGGCAGTGACTCCCTGTGGATATTGATCTTTGGATAAACTTATCATTTCCTTGGCTTATGTAGCTTTTCCAATATCCTTTAAATTAGTTTCTTATTTTACATTCCCAGTGTTCAAAGTGCCTAGAGTTGTTTCTGTTATCCTGACTGGACACTAACTGATATATTTTATGGGATTTCTTCTCTGGTCCATGAACTAGAGTCTATTTTCTTTAAGATAATGGCACACACGAGTCAGGAAGGTGTCACATTTTTGTGTTAATGGAAATAATTTATGGTATATCTGACAAGCAAAGTCAGGTGACTCTAAAACTAGAGTGAAAAGAAGCAGATTGTCCTCTTTATATATATGTGTGTGTATATATATATATATATATTTTTTTTTTTTTTTTTTTTGAGACAGAGTCTCGCTCTGTCGCCCAGGCTGGAGTGCAGTGGCCGGATCTCAGCTCACTGCAAGCTCCGCCTCCCGGGTTTATGCCATTCTCCTGCCTCAGCCTCCCGAGTAGCTGGGACTACAGGCGCCCACCACCTCACCCGGCTAGTTTTTTGTATTTTTTTTAGTAGAGGTGGGGTTTCACCGTGTCAGCCAGGATGGTCTCGATCTCTTGACCTCGTGATCCGCCCGTCTCGGCCTCCCAAAGTGCTGGGATTACAGGCTGGAGCCACCGCGCCCTGCCTGTCCTCAATATATTTTTGTATGTATGCCAGTGCTATACTCATTTTCATATAATCTTACATTAAACCTTCAAAAATTGGTAAAATAGTTGATACAACACAAAAATAGACATTTTCCCTCTCCATCTAAAGGGAAATAAAGTTGAGAGGGACCCACTAGTAGTCATACTAATTTCTACATTTCATGACCACATGTTTTATTATTAGAGCTCATCAACAATTATAGTACAAAGTGACTGTCAACTACTTTGGAAATATCTGTATGAGAAATTATTGACAAACTTTTAAGGCAGACATTTGTCTCACTTTTTAAATGTTCATTATGCTTTATAAAATGAATGTTCTACTTTTGGTCTACAAACTGTTGTGGGTCCACTAGAAGATAAGACACTGATGTCAGAATATAAATGTAGTATTTCATTAATCACATAGACTTAGTTTATCAGCTTTTTTGGTAACAATACTTTGGTTATAATTTTTAAAAATAATACTTTTGTTTCAGTTTTTTGTGACAATACTCTCTTTTTAAAGTTACAACTTAAAAAAATTTAAATTCTTTTATTTTAAAATTTTGTCAGTACATAGTAGATTTATCTATACATGGGGTATATAAGATCTACCCTATGATGCAGACATGCAATGCAAAATGAGCACATCACGTTGAATGGGGTATCCATCCCCTCAAGTGTTTATCCTTTGAATTGTAAACAATCCAATTACACTTTTTAAGTTATTTTCAAATGTACAATTAACTTATTATGGACTGTAGTCAGCCTGTTGTGCTATCAAATATTAGTTTTTACTTACTCTTTCTAATTTTTTTTTTTTTGTACTCATTAACCATCCCCACCTCCCTCCAAACCCCACACTACTCTTCCCAGTCTCTGGTAACCATCCCTCTACTCTCTATGTCCATGAGGTCTATTGTTTTGATTTTTAGATCCCACAAATTAGTGAGAACATGTGATGTTTGGCTTATTTCACTTAACATAATTGTCTCCAGTTCCACCCATGTTGTTGTAAAAGACTGGATCGCATCCTTTTTTATGGCTGAATAGTATTCCATTGTGTATATGTTCTACATTTTTTGTTTTGTATCTATTCATCTATTAATGAACAATTAGGTTGCTTCCAAATCTTAGCGATTGTAAGCAGTGCTTAGACAAACATAGGAGTGCAGATATCTCTGTGATACACTGATTTCGTTTATTTTGGGTATATATCCAGCAGTGGGATTGATTTTTTCCTATAGAGTTTGAGCCTCTTATATATTCTGGTTATTGATTCCTTGTCAGATAGGTAGTTTGCAAATATTTTCTCCCATTTTGTGGGTTGTCTCGTCACTTTTCTGATTGTATCCTTTGATGTCCAGAATATTTTTTGTTTGTTTGTTTTTGACAGAGTCTCGCTTTATCACCCAGGCTGGAGTGCAGTGGCAGGATCTTGGCTCACTGCAAGCTCCGCCTGCCAGGTTCACGCCATTCTCCTGCCTCAGCCTCCCGAGTAGCTGGGACTACAGGCACCCGCCACCACACCTGCGTAATTTTTTTTTTGTATTTTTAGTAGAGATGGGGTTTTACCATGTTAGCCAGGATGGTCTCGATCTCCTGACCTCATGATCCGCCCGTGTCAGGCTCCCAAAGTACTGAGATTACAGATGTGAGCCATTGTGCCTGGACAAAGTTTTTTTTAACTTTATGTGATCTCATTTGTCTATTTTTCCTTTGGTGGCCTGTGCTTTTGCCTGGCCAAAGAAGAAATTTTTGCCCAGATCAATGTGCTGAAAACTTTCCTCAATGTTTTCTTGTAATAGTTTCATAGTTTGAGGTCTTCGACTTAAATCTTTAATCCATTTTGAAAAACTGGTTACAGAAGACACATAACTAAGCATAATAAAAGCTATATATGACACACTCACAGCTAGTATTATACTGAATGAGGAAAAATGGAAAGTCTTGCCTCTAAGACTTGAAACATAACAGGTATGCCCACTGTCACCACTATTATTCAGCACAGTACTGGAAGTCCTAGCTAGAGCAATCAGACAAAAGAAAGATATAAAGTACATTCAAATTAAAAAAGAAGAAGTCAGATTATCCTTATTTGCAGATGATATGATCTTATATTAGGAAAAACCTAAAGAATCCACCAAAAATATATTAAAACTGATAAATTCAGTAAAGTTGCAGGATACAAAATCAATATACAAAAATCAGTTGCATTTCTTTCTGTATGCCAGTAGTGAACAATGTGGAAAAAAAATTAAAAAGTAATCCCATTTACAATAGCCAACCAAAAAATTGAATACCTAGAAATTAACTTAACCAAAGAAGTGAAAGATCTCTTTGATGAAAACTATAAAACACTGATGAAAGAAATCGAAGACTTCACCAAAAAATGGAAAGATATTTCATGTTCATGGATTGGAAGAATCAATATTGTTAAAATGTTTAAAGTACCCAAAGCAATCCATAGATTCAATGCAATCCCTATCAAAATACCAACACAATTTTTCACAAAAAAACTAAAAAAAAAAAAAAAAAAAAAAAAAGTAAAATTCGTATGGAACCACAAAACACCCAGAATAGCTAAAGCTATCCTAAGCAAAAAGAACAAAATTGGCAGAATCACATTACCTGACTTCTCATTATACTACAGAAGTATTAGTATCCAAAATAGTATTAGTATCCAAAACAGACACATGGACCAATGGAACAGAATAGAGAACCTAGAAACAAATTGGTGTGTTTCTGTGTACTATTACCAGTGAGTTTTGTACCTTCAGGTGATTATTTCTCATATTGTAAACATGCTTTCCTTTCACACTGAACACAAAGGAATAAAATAAATCTCCAGTAATTGGTCCCAGAGAAATTCAGATTTCTGAATTGCCTGACAAAAATTTAAAATAATAGTCTTAAGAAAGCTCAATGAGTTATAGAACACAGACAGATAACTAAGTTAATTCAGAAAAGTGTTATATGAACAAAATCAGAATATCAACAAATAGAAATTATAAAAAAGGGCCTAAAACAAATTATATCTAAAGAATATGATAATGGAACAGAAAAATTTACTAGTGGGCTTCAGCAGTAGACTTTATCAAGCAAAAGAGAGACAACAAACTTGATGACCAGTCATTTTAAAGTATCTAATCATAATAACACAAGGAAAAAAAGAATGAAAAAGAGTGAAGGGAGTCTATGGTATTTATGGAACAACATCAAGTGAACCAACATTTGTTATTGGAGTCCCAAAAGAAAAAAAGAGAAAAAAAGGCAGAAAAAAATTTAACAAACTAATGGCCCCAAACTTTCCAAATCTGGTCAGAAAAATGGACATTCAGATTAAGGAAGCCTAAAGGACAAATGCAGAATACTGTAATATAGTAATGGTGGTGAGTAAATCACTTTTAATTCTAGCTTAAAAGTTAAAAGACAAAAGTACTAGGAATAACTATAACACAAAAACTTGTCAATAAATATACAATATTAAAAGGTGTAAATTGTGACGTCAATAATATCAGAGTGAGTATGTGTGAAAGTAAAATTGTAAAGCTTTTGTAGGTGATCAAAGTCAAGTTGTTATCAGCTTAAAATATATTGTTATAACTATTAATATAACATGTTTTATGTAAACATCATGGAAACCACAAAGAAAATACCTATGGAAGACATACAAAAGAAAATGAGAAAGGAATCAAAGCATATTGCTACAAAAAGATCAACAAATTACAAAGATAGACAACAAAAGAGAAAAAGAGACAGAAGAAATACAAAAAAGATGGAAAATTTTTGAAAAAATGGCAATAGTAAATTTTACTCCATCAATAATTACTTTAAGGCCAGGAGCGGTGGCTCACACCTGTAATCCCAACACTTTGGGAGGCCGAGGTGGGCGGATCACTTGAGGTCAGGAGTTCAAGACCAGCATGGCCAACATGATGAAACTCCATCTCTACTAAAAATACAAAAAGTAGCCAGGTGTGGTGGCACATGCCTGTAATCCCAGCTACTCAGGAGGCTGGCACAAGAGAACTGCTTGAACCTAGGAGGTGGAGGTTGAAGTGCGCTGAGTTCATGCCACTGCACTCCAGCCTGGGTAACAGAGTGAGACTATCTAAAAAAAAAAAAAAAAAATTACTTTAAATGTAAGTGGATTAAACCATTATTCAAAAGATATAAAGTAGCTGAGTGGATAAATAAAAACAACATCAAACTATATGCTGTCTACAAGAGACTCACTTTAGATTTAAGAACACACTGTAAGTGCAGATATTCCATGCAAATGGTGACCAAAAGAGAGCAGAGGTGGCAATATTCATTTCAGACAAAATTGACTTGAAGGCAAAACTGTCACAAAAGACAAATAAGGTCATTACACCATAGTTAAAGGGTCAATTTACCAGAAATATATAATAATTATAAATGTATATAAACCTCAAATATCAGAGCACCTAAATATATGAAGCAACACTGACATATCTGAAGGGAGAAATAGACCACATTAAAATACTAGTAAAATACTTCAGTACACCTCTTCCTTCCTTCCTTCCTTCCTTCCTTCCTTCCTTCCTTCCTTCCTTCCTTCCTTCCTTTCTTTCTTTCTTTCTTTCTTTCCTTCCTTCCTTCCTTCCTTCCTTCCGTCCGTCCGTCTTTCCGTCTTTCCGTCTTTCCGTCTTTCTGTCTTTCTGTCTTTCTTGTCTTTCTTGACAGAGTCTTGCTCTGTTGCTCAGGCTGGAGTGCAGTGGTGCAATCTCGGCTCACCACAAGCTCCGCCTCCCGAGTTCATGCCATTCTCCTGCCTCAGCCTCTGAAGTAGCTGGGACTACAGGTGCCCGCCACCACGCCCGGCTAACTTTTTTTGTATTTTTAGTAGAGACGGGGTTTCACCATGTTAGGCAGGATGGTCTCGATCTCCTGACCTCATCATCCGCCCGCCTCGGCCTCCCAAAGTGCTGGGATTACAGATATGAGCCACCGTGCCCAGCCCAATACACCACTTCCAATAATGAGTAGAACAGAAACTTAGTAGGGAAACAATGGACTTGAACAATGTGCCAAAACTATAGAGTGCAGCAACAGAGAGCCATTCATAGTGATAAATGCGTATGTTAAAAAAGAAGAAAGATCTTAAACAATCTAGCTTTATTCCTCAATGAACTAGAAAAAGAAGAACAAAGTAAGGGAGGAAATAATAAATATTAGAATTTGAAATTGAGACTATAAATACAATGGAAAAAATCAATAAAGACTTGGTTTTTTGAAAAGATCAACAAAATTTAAAAACCATTAGCTAGACTATCTGAAATAGAAATAGAAAAGATTCAAATAAATAAAATAAAAAATTAGAGAGGAGACATTACAACTGATGTCAGAGAAATAAGAAAGAGTATCAAAGAATACTATGAACAATTATGCACCAACAAATTGGATGACCAGAAGAATTCCTAGAAATATACTACCTACCTACCAAGAGTAGATTATGAATAGAAAATGTGAATTGACCAATAATTAATAAGGAGACTGAATCAGTAATAAACGCTCAACAAAGAAAAGCTCAGGACCAATTGGATTCACTGCTGACTTCTATCAAACATTTAAAAAATAATTAACACCAATTCTTCTTAAACTTTTCCAAAAAGTCAAGAAGAGGACATGCTTCCAAACTCATTTTATGAAGCCGATGTTACTTTGATACCAAAGCCAGGCAAAGATATTACAAGAAAAGAAGGCTACAAGTCAAGACCCTCATGACATAGATGTAAAAATCCTCAATAAAGTGTAAGAAAACCAAATTCAACAGCACATTAAATGGATCACACACCACGTCCGAGTGGGATTTGTCCCTGGGATGTAAGGATAGTTCAACATATGCTAATCAATTAATATGACATACCACATCAACAGAATGAAGGATAAAAAAACTGCATGATAATCTCAATAGATGTAGAAAAAGTGTTTGAAAAAAACAATGCCCTTTCATAATAAAAACTCTGAACAAACTAGGTGTAGAAGGAATTTACCGCGATGTAACTAAAATAATATATGACAAGCTCACCACTAACATCACACTCGACGAGGAAAAACCAAAAGCTTTTTTTCTAAGATCACAAACAAGGCAAGGATGGCCACTCTTGCCACTTCTATTTAATATACTATTGGAAATCCTAAGGAGAGCAATTAGGCAAGAAAAAGAAACAGAAGAGAGCCAATTTGGTAAGGAAGGAGTAATGTTTTCTCCGTTTTCAGACGGCATGATATTAAATGTAGATCTCAAGACTTTGAGAAAAAATACTGTTAGAACGCATAACAAATTTCCATTTACAAAAACATTGAAAGAATAAAATAGGAATGAATTTAACCAAGGAGGTAAAAAACTTGTACACTGAAAAGTGTATAATTTTGATAAAAAGCTTTTAAAAGACACAAATAAATTAAAAAATGTCTCTGGTTCATGGATTGGAAGGCTTGATATTGTTAAAAATGTCCTTAATACTCAAAGCAATCTATAGATTCATTAACATTCCTATCAAAATCCCAATGGCATTTTTTACAGAATTGCAAAAGCAATCCTAAAATTCAGATGGTACCACAAAAGGCCATGAATAGACAAAGCAATCTTGAGCAAGAAGAACAAAGCTGAAGGTATCACACTTCCCGATTTCAAATATTACAAAGCTATACAAATTAAAATCTATATTATTAGCATAAAAACAAATATATAGACCAATGGAACATACTATAGAGCTCAGAAATAAACTCATTCATAAATAGCCAGTTGATTTTCAACAAAGATGCTAAGAATAAACCATGCAGAAAGGAGTCTTTTCAACAAATAGTGTAGGGAAAACTGGATATCCACATACAGAGGAATGAAGTTAGCCTTGTCTTACATCATACACAAAAGTAAACCCAAAATGCATTGAAGATTTAAGTGTAAGACCTTAAACTGTAAAACTCCTGGAAGAAGACATAGGGTAAAAACTTCATGACATAGGTTAAGCAATGATTTCTTACATGCAACACCAAATCAGAAACAACAAATCAAAAATAGGCAAGTGTGATTATATCAAACTGAAAACTACACAGAAAAGGAAACAATCAACAAAATGAAATGCAATCTACAGAATGGAAAAAATATTTACAAAACATATATCTTGAAAGGGGTTAATATCCAAAATATATAAGGGACTTTTATAACTTAATATAAAATAAACGAATAACCTAATTAAAAATGAGCAAAAGACTCAAATAGATATTTCTCCAAAGATTACATACAAATGGCCAATAGGTATATGAAAAGAAGCCCAACATCACTAATCATCATGGAAATGCAAATCAGAACTATGATATTATCTCACATCTGTCAGGATGACTGTTTTATATAAAATGAGCTAACGAGGGTTGGTGAGAATGTGGAGAAATGGAAACTTTTGAATACTGTTGATGGGAATGTAAAATGGTGCAGCTGCTATGGAAAACAGGATGGAGGTTCCTCAAAAAATTAAAAATAGAACCACCATGTGATCTAAAAATCTCATTTCTGGGTATATGTCCAAAGTAATTAAAATCTGGATTTTGAAGAGAGAGCGTACTGATGTTCTTTGCAAGACTATTCACAATAGTCACAATACAGAAACAACCTAAATGTCTACTGATGGATGAATGGATAAAGAAAATGTGCTAGCTACATGTAATACAATGGAATACTATTCAGCCTTAAAAAATAAGGAAATCCTGCAATATGCAACAATATGGATGACTGGAGGATGTTGGGCTAAGTAAAATAAGTTGATCATAGAAGGACGAATACTACATGACTTTACTTATGAGGTATCTAAAATGGACTCATAGAAACAGAGAGTTGAATGGTGGTTGGCAGGGGTCAGGGTAAGGGAAAATTGAGAGTTGCTGTTCAATAGGTATACTGTTTCAATTATACAAGAGGAACAAGTTCTAGAGATCTGTACAACATTGGGCACATAGTTAACACTGTAGTGTGCACTTACAGTTTAAGAAGGTAGATCTCATGTAAAGTGTTCTTACATGAGTTGGATTGTAGATGATTCCCTAGGTTCCTTCCAGCAGTAGCCAGTGGCCCCTCCCCACAACTGCCTGGGGCCTAATGAAGCCCACCTCTACATTCCTGCACCTTCTGAGGGTTTTTGTCTGCGTGGTGGTGGTCCTGGAGCTGGCCAGCCTGCACTAGGGCCAAGGCGGGAAATGTACCATGCTGGCAATTCAATAAGTGAATGGGTTACGGTCCCAAGGAAAGGGTACCTGGGCCAAGCGGGGCTCGCAGATGTCAAAGGAGAAGACCAGTTCAGGCAGAGCCAGGCAGTGCTGGCGCGGCAGACGTGAGCAATTAGCCAGGGGCTTGGACAATCATCAGGAAGTGCCTTTACATTAGCGAATACCTACTGTATGAAAGGCCCTTCATTTCTCTGGATCCCAGTTTGTTTTACCACTATAAAAGAAAAAATACATACATACATAAATGAATATATAAAAATGCATATATTTTCAGTTTTTAGGGAATGAAAGGCTAGTTAAGACATAAAATATCTGAAGATAAGGGAGTAAAACTAGTGACATATGAAGGGCAACTCAAGAAGAGTTTATTTTTAAATGGATTATTTGCAAGGGATAGTGCAGGAACTAGGAGCTAATAATAGCAACTCAATTGTTTACCACTCATAAGCACAAAGAACGGAGGCAGAGAGTAGTTACTGGAACAAGAAGAAACCAGAATATAGAGAGATCTGTGTTGAACTGTTTTGAGAAGAGCAATGTTTTTTGGTGAAGGAGTCTGCGAAGTCAAGACAGCCTACCAGAAGCAAGACAAGGGAATAAATACCCTAACCTCCCTCTCCTCTTTTCCTCTGATTTCCTGGGAGCTTACCATTGGCTGAATCCAACCAGAGCCCAGAAGGTGTGGAAGTCCTATTGATGCAGTTGATTCAGGTTAGCCACCCAAGGCGCAGAGCGGGGTGCAGAGTATGGCAAGCAGAATGGAAGATACCCAGCACATGTCTTATGTACAGCTACAACTTTCTTTTCAAGAGATTTCCTTTTTGATATAGTGGAGAAAAGGATTTCTAAAAGACAGACTTGAGAAGAGAGACATAGGATATTTATCTGAATGGAAATGTGTATATGTGTGTGATTATCTCTATCTATCTATCTATCTATCTATCTATCTATCTATCTATCTATCTATCTATCTATGGCATTACCATCTAATCTGAAACTACTTAATGATTTCTTCATTTTAAGAAGTTTTCAGGTTTGTGGAGAAAGAACAGTAATGTACTATCACAGAACTAATAAAATATTATGAAAAACAGATTGATTCCCTTAGATATTCTCCTCATTTATATTTCCTCCGTCCTGTGCAGAGGTAGCCAGCATTTGGAATCAGGTGGTTATCATTCTCATTCATGTCTTTAGGATGTTACTACATATCTTTCACTACTGAGAAAATATATATAATTACTTTGCGTGTCTTAAAACTTTATATAAATGGTATCACATTGCATGTAGTATTTTATAACTTGATATTTTTTTTCATTCCACGTTTTTACTTTTTTGAGGATCTGCTCAGGTCAATACATTGAGCTCTTTCTTTTCCATTCCTTATTCTGTAGTATTCTGTGATTTAATGATGCAAGTCTACTTACAGTTTATTTAACATTAGGATCCTGTGATTTTCAGAGGGAAACAACAGACACTGGGGCCTACTTGAGGGTGGAGGGTGAAAGAAGGGAGAGGATCAGAAAAAATACCTATTGGATACTATGCTTAGTGCCTGGGTGATGAAATAATCTGTACAATAAACCCCCATGACATGAGTTTACCTATATAGTAAGCCTGCACCTATACCCCTGAACCAAGAATAACAATTAAAGGAGAAAAAAAGAATCCCGTGATTTCAAAACTTGGGATTTTTATTGTATCCATTCTTTCTGTATATTAGTTCATTTCCTTATCAAGTTATATTCTTCAGTAGTGGAGATTAGAGAATCTCAGTTATTTTCTTTTTAAAAATTACTTCAGAAAAGAAGAAGCCCTAGGTAAATTCTATCTTTCACTATCCTTATCTTTACTCCATACTGCATATGCATTATCCTAGTGCTTGGAAGGGAACCTGGCACAGTGTAAGTGCTAAAGAAGTGTCATCACATAGTCACGAAGATACTAGGGTTAGGGGTACAGACTGTAGAGCCTGACCATCTGGGTTTGAATTTCAACTCTGCTACTCACCAACTGTGTGACTTTGAGCAAATTACTCAGCCTTTCTGTACCTCAATTCCCTCCTTTATAAAATCGGGTATAATAACAATCCCTACATCATAGATATTGAACGTGTGTGTGTGTGTGTGTGTGTGTATACATATATGAGATATCTCACAGAGTTGTTTTGAGGAGTAAATGAATGAGTGAATATGTAGATGTAAAGAACATAGAACATACCCAGCAAGTAGTAAGTGGTTGCTCTTATTTCAGGTCCAGTGTGCTTGTTGCTCGAGACCTCATGCCTTCTGGACCCAGACATCTCTGCAATCTTGGAACTGGAATACACCGCTTCTTGTCAAGGTACTAGCAAGTTGATAAGTAACTCCTCTCCGTGGTATTTCTTTGAAACACTCATGCTGAATACCCCTGAAATATCGCATGTCCTTCTCCCACCACACCCCCCACCGAGGGTAAGCACACCTTCCTGGCATGACTTCAGGGACACTATACTTCTAATTCCAATTGTGGCTAGAATATCTGCATCTCTCCGCCTTCTCTTGTAAGGACAAAAAACATCTTCAAATACATGTTATTTTCCTTTTTCCATGAGTCTACACTTTCATTGAAAAGGTTGCTAGGAGCTGTATTAGACATGACTTGAATTTTTTTAAAGTTTTGTTTTTTTCCTTTCAGCTTGAGGCTTCTTACTCATACAACCTATGTTTCCTCTAACTGGGGGTGGGGGTGGGAATCTGTCCTTTGAGCATTGTTTGGTTGGAAAGCTAGTCTTTCTCACTTCATTGAGCTTTCACCAGGCAAAAGGCCAGGAGGGTCTCCTTTGTAATTGGAGCAGTTGCCTCTCCAGCTGATGCTCTCTGCTCTTGTGTCTGCTGTTCCAAGAGCCCCTCCACCTCCATCCCCCACTTTTTTTTGCAGTGAGCACCATTGATCTGCTGCCATCCTCACTGTCTGGATCTCTGGACCTCTAATAGCCCTCTGGACCTCTGCTTCCCTCCACCCAGGCTCAAACTCAGGCTCGAACCCAGGCTTGGACCCAGTGGTCAGACTCAGTCCCTGGAAGGCTGGCTTCCTTTTATGCTCACTCTGCCCACTTGGCCAGGCTTTGCCTCCTCTCAGGCAGTTTTTCTTTCTATATTCCACTGTTTCTTCCTCCAATCTGGTCTCTTTTAGGGAATCCTAGTCCCACAGAATCAGCACACATGCAAACCTAAGTTGCTGGACAGATTTAAATTATTTTCCACAGTGCTTCTGAGCCTCAGATAGATCATGGTCTCTGGACATTCCATGTCAGGAAACAGTTTGGACCACTCAGAACACACAGGAAACTTCTAGGGGGTGGCGTGGCCTGACTCTTGAAGTCACCCTAAAGGATGCTTAACTTGAAGCCAGCCTAGAATACTCTACTCCACCCAAGTTAATAGCAGTTGCTTGAGTTTCCCTGTGGGAGTGGCAGTCACTTTGAAAGCAGAAAGCCCAGAACCTGTGAAACTTAAAAACTGACAATTATTTGCATATTCAAATATAAATGTTTCTTGTGAAACCACCATGAACGAAATATATCAGTGATGAAAATTTTAAGAATCACTGTTATATAAAAATGCTGTTCTGTCTCTAAGGTTTGAAAATAATATTGCAGTCCTTATGATTTATAAATATCTAAAAAGACCAATTGAACACTGTTCCTTTCATAATGTTGCATTTTAACAAAGTGCAGTCATCTTTCAGTTTCCGGGGGAATTGCTTTCAGTTTCCTCCTCAGATACCAAAACCTGAGATGCTCAAGTTCCTGATGTAAAATGGCCTAGCATTTACATATAAGCTACGCACATTCTCTTGTATAATCGAAATCATCTCTAGATTATTTATAATATCTAATACCATGCAAATGTTAGGTAAATAGTTATTACAATGTATTGTTCAGAAAATAACAGGAAGAAGAAAGTCTGTACCTGTTCAGGACAAATGCAACTTTTTGGAATATTTGCGATCTATGATTGGTTGAAACATGGATGCAGAACCCATAGATACAAAGGACTAATTGTATTCTTTTGTGCCACAAACATTATTGAGACTAGTACTGATTATTGCCAGGCATGTTCTGCGAACTAGGATTTAATGATGGACGTGACAAGGAAGCTCCTTGCTGTTACAGAGTTCAAGTTCTGGTAGTTTTAGGATTTGAGTAGATTACATTTTAGGAGATTTGGACACCTAATCATTTCACATCTATAAAAGGGGAATCTTCCTAGTATGAAAGAATGTATTATCAAGGATAACTGTCTGTTTGAGAACAAAGGGTAAAAAGAATGTTCAGAATTGAATGGGAAAGTCAGGTGTGGGTATAGCTAAAATATAATATAGAAAATACTATGATAATATATGATAGCATGTAAGCAGAATACAGCTTAGAATAATGGGCATTAATCAGATTTCATGAGAGGCATTAATAACAAGCTAATAAATAGTTCTGAAAAAAACCACAACGCAGGCTAGATTAAACTAGAGACTTGCAGGGCTGAGAATCAAGGAGACTCTAGGGGGTAATTGCAGAAGAGTTCAGGACCTCTGAAATGTAGGAGAGAAATCTCAGATACCAGATATGATACAGTATGGCCTTCCTCCCTGTAGATCAGAGATAAAACAGGTGTCTCAAGGCCAATGTATCTGGAGAGAGGCATTTTTAGAATAATAAAATAGCCAGGAGCCCTGGCTTATAGCTTGAGAAGCTTTGCTTTTTTGTTGGGCTTTGCTTCATTGCAAAACAGAAAGAACAAGTGATTAAAGTAATTCAAATTCCGACTGAAAGTAATCATTAATAATGACAGAAATATCTTGTAATTCAAGGTTTTTTTATATAAACATTATTCAATAATTGGTAGGATTTGGAAGGATAATATATGGTTCCTTTTCCAATTGCCAATCAAGAAAAGTATTTAGGCAAGTTGAATGAGATTATAATAGGGCAGCTAAACTCTATTCAGCTCAAGAATAAGCTCAATTTAGTTGCAAAATTACCATATCTTTTGTGTATAAAGATGAAACTATTTAACCACCATAAGGAGGAAATATCTTTTGAAGGTTCCCCCAGTTGCCCCCTCAAAGGTGAGATAATTAGGTTAATGCCCTGCTCTCACTCAATGGCTAACAGTGCTTGCTACCAAATATAAAACAGTGTGCAAGATATTGGCACATACAGTCATAAGATATGGTGTGTGGTCTTGATCTTCATAGAACTTAAAATCTTAAAGAAGGACATAAGTAAGAAAAGCAATACTAGTTGTAAGAGAGTCGAGGTTCACACTAAGGCCTTGGATTGGAGATCAGCTGCAGTGTCTGTACACAAACCCAGAACCTTAATAGAAGATGTGTGTGTAAGTAACTGAGGCCAGACATTTTTCCAAACTGGAAACAGGACAATTTACTGAAAATTAGTTTCCAAAAAGTCAATTTGCCAACAGTTGATGAGTTATAGACAGAATATTTTTTTTCAAAATGTTTTAATTTCACTATAGTCTTTTTGCCTCAGTCATTTTCCTAAGCTGTTACTGGTTTGACTTAGCTGGATGCAAATTCTATGCAAGTTTTAAAATTTGGATGACTAGTATTCCTCAAATCTTTATGTTTTATTTGTGAATGAGTGGTAATTTTCTTAAATGCAATTTATAGCCTTTTATATATTGGTGGGGTTGTATTCACGCCTGAATCTGCCCTCAAATGGTTGCAACAAAAGTTCTTACAGCTTTAGGATATTGATCTGACATTTTTCCTCCAAATGATCTATGAGTGGGTTTGCCATATAGCGAAATGGCTTTGAATAAATTTATTTTCAGTAAATTAAAACCCAGAATAGTTCAGATTAACTTAGATCATTCTAAACTGTCTTCACTTTCTATCCCTTTAATTGAAATCTTTATATCTCTGAGTTAGGCAATTAGAAACCACCTAACTTATTTTTTTTACTGACATTTAACAACTTTTTCATTATCTTTCCTCCAGTATTGATGATAAATAGTAGTAAAAACAATTCTTAATATTTTCTTAAAGCTTACCTTTTAATCTCTTCAAGGGCAAGTATCTTAGATCTAGCAAAGTCTAAACAAATACTGAATTGGTATCAGGAACTTAGATGCCAGTCCCGAATCTCTTAAGTAAATTTCTTAACTCCTTATTACTCAAATGTTTACTTCTATAAAATACAAATAAGACATCAGCCTCTACCTTCCTCGTAAATAACATAGTAAAGTAATTTGAGGTGATAAAGTAACTACTGTGATCATTTATGAAGCAAAGAGTAGATTAACTAAGCTTCATTAATAATGGTCACAAATTTAGTATGTTCTAATTTGATGTTAACCTAGCACCTCTGCTTAAGAAATGGTGCAATGTACTAGGGAAAATTTAAAAAAAAAAAACAAAAAAAAAAAACCCAAAAAACATGGCCAAGACTTTGTTCTGACCATTAAGGTACAGTCATTTTTTGTCAGATGAATAAAATAAATAAATGCAAAGACAGAGCAGAGAACAATAAATGCTGAAAGAATAGAAATGAAATACATTGTTGATTCTAAGAAGACAAAGTAATGTGGGAGACATGACCAGAAGACTGAAAAGGTTTGAGCAGACAGAAAATGGGAAGGACATTGTGGAAAGAACTGCTTGAACCAGGACATGGAATTGAGAAACCATAGCTCCCATTCATAAACAGTGTGTTTAGGGGGAAATGGGAAATGGTAAATGATAGTGGAGATAGATTTGAGGTCATATTGTGCAGGATTTCTGCTGTATTTGGTAGGTAATCAAACACTGGAGATTTAAAAACAGAGATGTGAGAGAGAAAATACACAAATATAGATAATCTGACAGTGGTATTTGGCATGGAGTGTGAGACTGGGGGTACAGCCTGGAATGAAAGAAATTTCAAGTATTGGAAAGCAGAAACCTGAGGAGCAGACAGAACCTGGAGTCACTTGCCTGGGGCTCTTCAGAAGTCAAATGACTAGTCACAGACCAGCAGTGGGCAGGGCAAATTGTAGGCACACACATACTAGCAACACTGTTACAGTAGATATACTGCAGTATGTTCCATATTTTAAATGTAAGTGCTAAAGCACTTCAAAACAGAGGGATGGCCCATGGTGGCCTTAGTCAGGAAAGGCTTCATTCACATTAGCTGAAACAATCCAGGAGAGGGGGATTTAATGCTTAAAACAGAGAACAAAGAAAAGAATAATGTCAAAGAGAACTATTTAAGGTTGATCTGTTAGTGGGACATGAGGGCTTATTTTCCTTCAGGTCCATCCTCATACTTTCTAAGATCTAAGTGTGAGATCAACATACCATACAAGGTCCCTTATAATCTGGCTCTGGCCATCTTCTTAGTTTCACCTCTCACCATTTCTCAGGATGCTTCTCTGTAGCTTTGTGGAAACATGCACATTACCTAACCATTCCATCACAACCTCAGTACCTCCTTCTTTGCTTTGCCTTCTGCCTGGAGCACTTTGTCCCTCGTGTCTTTTGCCTCATTAAGTTCTACTGGTCTTCCTGTTTCCACTCTTTCCTTCTTCCTCCCTCATTTTACACTTACTTAGCGGGTTCTTCTTTTTAATTACATGCTTCTTGCAGATTTTGTATTCTGTGTGTCTATTTTCTTGTTTTTCTTTTTTTTTTTTCTCTCCAGACTATTAACTGCTGGGAGATAAGAACTTTTGATTTATCCCTGTACATACAGCAGCTAGCACAGTGAGTGACACTGAATAGGTGATCAATAAATGTTGGATGAATGAATAAATGATCAATTCAGTAGAATACCTCAAGTATTTATTTGGTAATAGTTGCCTTCTCACGATTTGTATAAGTAGTAAGCAAGATGCAAAAGAAACAACCCTTCTTTGGGAGGCCGAGACGGGCGGATCACGAGGTCAGGAGATCAAGACCATCCTGGCTAACACAGTGAAACCCCATCTCTACTAAAAATACAAAAAACTAGCCGGGCGAGGTGGCGGGCACCTGTAGTCCCAGCTACTCGGGAGGCTGAGGCAGGAGAATGGTGTAAACCTGGGAGGCGGAGCTTGCAGTGAGCTGAGATCCGACCACTGCACTCCAGCCTGGGCGACAGAGCAAGACTCCGTCTCAAAAAAAAAAAAAAAGAAAAAGAAACAACCCTTTACTTGATGAGTCAAAACAATTATCTGCACATACACGTATCTAGCAATATTATTTCAGCAGATGTACAGTAATATGTTTCATAGTTTAAGTGTAAATGCTAAAGGACTTCATAGCAGGCATGGCCCATGGTGGCATTAGTCTGGAAAAACTTCACCTCACCTAAAGCAATCCAGGGCAGGGGCAGTTAATGCTTAAAAAACAACAAAGAATAAGGTCAAGAGGAGAACTATTTAAGATTTATCTGTTAGTGGGACATGAAGGCTTATTTTCCTTTAGGTGCCTCCTCATATTTTCTGAGATCTAAGTCAAGAAAGAAAAGGTCAAAATGGGAAAGGGAAAGCCTATTTGAAGCCATGAATCAGACATCACAGAATTTTTTTAAGCAATGTTTTATTACCAGAGAAAGATTCAAAAGATAAATCAGCATGGGATGCCTGGAGAATATGCTATGAGAATCTTGATTATCAAATAACTAAGTATTACTCCAAGAGGCATAGTTGTAGTCATTCTTTGCTAGGGATGAAAGAGAATGATGTAAGCTTTAAGAGTAAAGTAATGTGATATATTTTGGAAGAAATAACTGGAAAAAATAACAAGAACTTCTGGCTTGATGTTCTAGGAATACAACTAAGCAGTCCAAGAGTTTATTAAAAGAAAAAAGTTCATATTATAGAAATGAAAAGACAATGTTGCATGGATAGAGAGACACTGTGATGTTTTAAGCTGCTTGAATAAAACCGAATATGGCAATGGAAATATGAATAAGAGGGATACAAAAATAGAGTTAGAAAAACCATATGTAAAAAATTCTTTTCTGGGAGCAGTTAGAAATTAATACTGATAAATGAAATCACTGTGAACCTGCCCTGATAAGTGAATTTGTGAATATTGAGGAATTTGTTAACCTGTGCTCGCATGATCAGAATATTATGAAAATTGCTTTACTGCAAGTACAAAAATCTTAACCTTAAGGAGAACATATTTATTTTGGCTTTTAACATATTTACATAGAAAACATTAAATAAAGAGAAGATAAAAAAATTAGAGGTAAACAAATTTTATCCTACCTGTATTTTGCAGAAGCAGATAAACTGTCTCTTAAAGGGAAACAAGAAGTATTTTTATTAATTAAAGAGAGAACAGTTATTCAGAAGGATTGGAAAACATACGATATGAAAAAACATTTTCAAGTATATATATGATATCAGTCTGATTCTTACTTGGTAACCACAAACCTTCTAGAAGTTACTATCTGTTTTAACATGCTTTTAAATTTTTATTTTATTTTTAGCTACTAGGAGAACTAAAAGGATATTTCTATGACGCAATTCTGATGGCAACATAATTTTAGGACATGAATTTTAAAAATTATATACAGCAAGGGCAAAAATCCATGAAAATAAGATAAGATATGAAAAGAAGAGAGAGGCCAGGAGCCGTGGCTCTGGCCTGTAATCCTAGCACTTTGGGAGGCTGAGCGGGTGGATGACCGGAGGCCAGGAGTTTGAGACCAGCCTGGCCAACGTGGTGAAACCCCATCTCTACTAAAAACACACAAAATAGCTGGGTATGGTGTCATGCGCCTATAGTCCCAGCTACTCAGGAGGCTGAGGCAGGAGAATCGCTTGAACCTGGGAGACAGAGGTTGTGATGAGCTGAGATGATGCCACTGCACTCCAGCCTGGGTGACAGAGCGAGACTGTGTCTCAAAAAAAGAAAAAGGCGGGGGGGGGGTGTTGTGCACAAATAACAAGGAAAATGGACACCATAACTGTGTTCAGAATAGCACAATGAAAGCAAGAGTGAAGCCCTGGGAAAAGCACTCTAACTGGGCCTCAACTGCCAGAGCAAAGGCTTTAGAAAACCTGGAAGGTGGCGCCGGGATGATGGGTCAATTCTTATCTGCTATCCTGATGTGTAGACAGCAGCAGGTAGTAGAAAGTTTCAGCATCTTTATATTTAGATTTTTTCTATTTTTAACAATAGAAAACCACTTTCTAGGGGTGACTTAGCGTAAGATAATGAATTATAATAGATACATTTTGTATTCTTTTCTCTTAAGTTTTTGATATATTTTTATGTTCCGTGGGAACACTGACTTTCATATAATACAAAAGTAAAATATGTTTGATATGTTCAAATTCACATATCACTTGTATCTATAATAATAGCTAAAGCATTACTGGGTGCTTGCTGTGT
Source organism: Theropithecus gelada (assembly GCF_003255815.1). NCBI lineage: Eukaryota > Metazoa > Chordata > Mammalia > Primates > Cercopithecidae > Theropithecus > Theropithecus gelada. The sequence goes on along the minus strand of NC_037679.1, from coordinate 30,285,667 downwards.
GCCAGGCACCATGGTAACTGCTTTCTGTGTATGAACTGATCTAATCTTCATAGCAGCTCTATGAGGATGGTTCTATAACATTCACCACTTTACAGATGAGTAACAGGCAGAGAAAGAAGTAACTTACCATAAGGTAAGTGAGTACGTGATGGAGCCAAGATTTAGGCCCAGGCAGTTTCATTTAGAGATTTAGAGGTTATTTATGATTGAGAGCTTCTGTTGAAGCTATATCATTTTTGCCTTTTGAAATATTAATCTTTGATGTACCAAATGACCTGAGAAATTCTTTTCCAATAACAAAAATGTGTTGGTGTATTAGGTACACATGAACAAAAGATTTGCTTTTTCTCATGACCCTTTTGTGTCTATTTATATTGAAATAGCAGTAGGTCAATAGAGGACAAGCAAAAACTACTCTGGGTAGGTCCAACTTGATAGCTTAATTGGGACCCGCCCAAAAAAAAATCCAAACTCAAGCAGCTCTGTGGCACTCATTGGCCTAAAAGAATACATGTTGTATGATTATATTGATATCAAAATCTAGAACAGAAAACTCTGATGGTAAAAGAAACCAGAACAGTGGTTGCTTCTAAAGAATTGTTATGATTTTTATTGGGTTTATTCATCACTATTCAACTTCCTACACATCTCACTGTGTTTTTTGGAAGATGTTTCATATGGGTGGCAATAAATAGACAGAAGATAAGTAGACCTTTAAGAGAGTCTTTATTGGGACTAAAATTACTTCTTAAGCCCCAACCTGAACCACTACAACTCTATCTCTATCTGTAGGAAATCATGGAATAAACACCATGATTTACTGTTTAGATCTTAGATCTTAACTCCTTAAGCCTCCTGGGGAAATGAAAAAGGTGCTTTCTCAAGATTATATTCTTCTTGGGAAGCACTTTATCCTGTAATTATGGCATAGCTTTTCTTACCATGAAAATGTAATTCACATTAAAGACTCTTTGGCAGAAACATTTTCTCTTCACTAAATGATTGTATGGTACAATTCTCATTATCCTTTTAGTTTAAGAAGGACAGCCTTATGGATATGGCAAGGATAATGCTTAACGACAGAACTCAATGTACTTGCCCTGCCTTTCAAGGATATATACTCTTTGAAGGAATTCTATGACTGATCAAGTAGAAGACATTTCTATCTAAATCATCTGCAAATAAATGGAGAGTGCTTATATAAAGAAGAGACAATAGCTCGAGTTTCCATTTTGAACAGGCAGAACAACTGGGTATCTAGGTTAGCACCTTAAGTTCCTATGAGATTAGGCAGGTAATAAAGAACAAATATACTCAACAGTGATGGAACCTAAGAGAAACCAGAAAGGAGAGAGAGAGTCCAGGTGGAAAGGGTGGGAATGAGAAAGGTATTGCCAGTGAGAATCAAAATTGCCCACGTCTTTTTTCTGTTTTCAGGTCAGTCCTTAGAGGGTGAAGTAGGTTCTCTTTTGTCTTGTCTTTCTCACTTTTCTTATCCTAAGGATTTAATGAATTTGAATTCAATTCATTTTATAGGAATGAATTATTTTACAAAAAAAATCATGTCACCTTTCCATGCCTCAATGATCTCATAGGCATATAAATTATTTAAAAATATTTAACAACTGGTATTGCACAGAAACTGACCAATCAGAAGAAAACACTATGACCTATGACCAATCAGAATCAGCATGAGCCATAAATAGAATGATTATATAATTGATTATCCATATCAGCACATGTTTGAAAGTGAAAAGGGATACTATTAATCATTATGCCAGAAGTAAAGGCATAAACTAAGACCATCTCAAGAAAGGAGTATACAGTGTGTACTGGTACAAAAATTTGGCTTGAGGTCTTTTTTAGATTCTGTGACATCCTAATGTGTCTAGTGAACATATTTAATTTGAAGAGTATTTGGCATATTTATCTACAACTGACTTCTGGAGCAATTGCTGAGACAATAGAGCCCTACTGGGGGAGTAGCCTTTAGATATGACTATGTTAAGAGTGACAACAGGGTCTAGGTTCTATTATTCTTTAGACAAATACAAAGGTATAGATGTAGATATAGCTATAGATATAAACATAGATTGGTTAGAGATACTAAAAAGATATCATTGAGTGGATTATACTAGTTAATATATCTCAAGTGTTTTCTATATGCCAGGCTTTTTCAGTTTTACAGATGAGGAAACTGAGGTGTAGGATGTGAAGTGATGTGACTGTTAGGCACATACTGTATACGGCTGGTATGTGATGAAGGCAGAGCATCTACATTTTAATGCTATGTGTTAGCATCTCCCCATATCTAATGCCTACCTTATTGCTAACACTTTGCTGCCCTGCTCACAGTCTTGTATGTAAGTAGAATATAGATAAACACATCTAATAATGGTAATTACATGTAAGATTTGCTGTGACACATGTTGAGCAGAGATGACTCAATCATATGGGTAGGAGAAAGCTTCCTGGAGGAGGATGGCTCAAAGTCAGTCTTTAAGGATGTTCAGAAAATAGCCAGATGCAGAGGAATCTGTGCTAAGGCACTTAGTATGAACCCTGTATGATATATTTGGGAAATTATAAGTATTTTAGGGTAGTTGGAGTTGGAGTGATGATCTTTGATCTCAGCTAATTTAGATAACAGCACCCATACACCTTAAGGAGTCATTTCAAAAGACTTCAAGCATGGTCATGAGGTGGTTATTTTTGCATTTTAGAATGATTTTTCTGGCAGTGATGTGGAGGACAGATTGGTGAGGGACCAAGTTCGTGGTAGAGAAGTCAGTTAGGAATTGGGCCAATTTAATGGAGAATATACTACTTTGTAAATATACCCCACTCCCCTTCCTAACTTACACAACATTAGGAGTCCTAAGTAAAGAGCGGAAGAACAAGAATGGCTCTTCAAGGAATACGTTCCTAAGTAGAGGAGACAGGTTAGAAGCTGCAAAGTCAAGGAGATAGAAAGAGAGGGAAGGAGAGAGGGAGGGATAAAGAAAGGGGGAAATAAGGAGATACATAAGGGGAGAGAGAGAGAGAGAGAGAATCCCTTTCCTTGTTTATTGCTGAGTTGAATGTTTGTCCCCTCAAAATATCATGATGAAATCTATTTACTATTAAAACAGTATTAAGAGGTGGGACCTTTCAGAAGTGGTTAGTCTATGAGGGCTCTGCCCCCATCGACAGGTTTAATGCCCTAAATAAAAAAAGAATTTCAGAAGTGGCTTCTTTTTCTTTACTCCTCCATTTTTCTGCCATGTGAGAAAGTGTTCCTTCCCTCCAGAGGATATAGGGTTCAAGGCACCAACTTAGAAACAGAGACTGTGCCCTTAGAGATACCAAATCTGCTGGTGCCATGATCTGGGACTTCCCAGCTTCCAGAAGTGTATGAAATAAATTTCTCTTCTTTATAAATTACCCATTTCTGGTATTCCATTATAGCAGCATGAAATGAACGAAGGCACTTACTGCCCACTATTGCATTAGTTTTTCTTTTCTTTCTTTCTCTTGGTTAACTCTCTGCCCCTGAAAGTACAGCTATGTGCCACATAACAATGTTTTGGTCCAAGATGGACTGCGTATACAGTGATGGTCCCATAAAATTATGCAGCTGAGAAAGTCCTATTGTCTAGAGACACAGTGGCCATTGCAACATCATGGTGCAACACATCACCCATGTGTTTGTGGTGATGCTGGTGTAAACAAATCTACTGCGCTGCCAGTCATATAAAAGTACAGCAGATGCAATTATGTACACTTCATAGTACTTCATAATGATAATAAATGACTATGTTATTGATTTATGTATTTACTATACTATACTCTTTATCATTATTTTAGAGGGTACTCCTTATACTTATAAAAAGTTTGTTTCCCTCCCTGTGGTCTTGTATTCTCATTGTTCAGCTCCCATTTATAAGTGAGAGTATATGGTGTTTGGTTTTCTGTTCCTGTGTTAGTTTGCTGAGGATAATGGCTTCCAGCTCCATCCATGTCCCTGCAAAGGACATGATCTCATTCCTTTTTATGGCTGCATAGTATTTCATGGTGTATATGTACCACACTTTCTTTATCCAGTCTATCATTGGTGGACATTTGGGTTGATTCCATGTCTTTGCTCTTATGAATAGTGCTGCAATGAACATACATATACATGTAGCTTTATAACAGTATGATTTATATTCCTTTGGGCATATACCCAGTAATGGGATTGCTAGGTCAAATGGCCTGTTGAGGGGTGGGGAGGAGGGAGAGTATCAGGATAAATAGCTAATGCATGTGGGGCTTAATACCTAGGTGACAGGTTGATAGGTGCAGCAAACCACCATGGCACACATTTACCTGTGTAACAAACCTGCACCTCCTGCACATGCATCCTGTAACTTAAAATAAAATAAAATTAAATTAAAAAAAAAGAATTGAGGGAAGGAAAGTCAAAAGAGTGTGTTGAAGGCAGATGAAAAGTAAAGGATATTTTTTTCTTTTTGTATCTAATTGGATTAAGACGGCTCCATAACCTGGTTATATAAACTTAAATGATAAAAACATGGACCAGGGTGGTAGTGGTGGAAATAAATAAGAGTAACACATATGAGAGGATGCTTCAAAAGAAAATGTACTGAAATTGATGGTTGATAAACTCAGGGGATTAAAAATAAATAAAATAAAAAACTGTAAAACAGCATCAGTTATGTCAGGAGATATTCCAGAAGAAGGCATTTTTATCATAGAAGACAGCAGCTCCATGTATGTTATTGCCCCTGCACCTTCCGGCGAGATAAGATGTGGAGGTGGAAGACAGTACAGGCCTAGGCTAATGTATGCATTTGCATCTTAGTTTTTAACAGGAGAGTTTAAAAAGCAAAATAATAAAAATAGAAAACAACTTATAAAATATGGATGTAAAGAAACTATTTTTGTACAGCTATACAATATGTGTGTTTTAAGCTAAGTGTTATTACTAAAGAGCTGAAAAGTTTTTAAAAATTAAAAACTTTTTAAAGTAAAAAAGTTATAGCAAGCTAAAGTTAATTTATTATTGAAGAAATACAACTAAAAAAATAGATTTAGCATAGCCTCAGTGTACAGTGTTTATGAAGTCTATAGTAGTGTGCAGTAATGTCCTAGGCCTTCGCATTCACTCCACTCACTCACTGACTCACCCAGAGCAACTTTCAGTCCTGCAGGCTCCATTCATGGTGAGTGTCCTATACAGGTGTGCCATTTAAAAAATCATTAATACTGTATTTTTACTATACTTTTTTATGTGTTTAGACACACAAATACTTATGTGTTATGGTAGCCTATCATATTCGCTACAATAACGTGCTGTACAGGTTTGTATCCTAGGAGCAATAGGCTATACCATATAGCTTAGGTGTGTGGTAAGCTATGCTATCTAGGTTTGTGGAAGTGACTCTACCATGTTCACATGATGAGGAGCTCACCTAACAATACATTTCTCAGAATATATTCCTGTTGTTAAGTGACACATGACAGTGCTCTCAATGTTTTTTTCTATTGCTTCCTTCACATAGTAAGTTTTCACATAATTGGTAAATTGAACTACCTCAGTTTAACTGCATTCTTAAAAAAAGAAGAATGCTGCAATAAGAAAACTAAGATCCAACCAGAAAATTAACCTAGAAGATCAAATCTATTTTCACTGAGTTGATAACTACTTTTTGTACTCATTTACTCTTGAGCTTTGGCACCCAACTTGTCATTGAGGAAGGTGGTGGGTGAAAGGCAAGAAAAGTAAAAATCCCCTTCCTTTGGGTGGGTCTGTATTTCATTTAGTTTAATTATTCATTTAAATCAAGACTGTGATTCAACATTGTGTGTGTGAAATGATCCACAGGGATCAGGTTGAAACCACATTTGCCCTTGGCTGTGTTTGGTGAATGATTTTTTTTTTCTTGCCATAATGCTAGGTAAACTTTCTTCTGGGACTCTCCTTGCTTAAGGTTTTATCTTTCTATTGTATTTCTGTCTTTGCTTCCTGTTTAATGTAAGGAAAATTAACACCTGTACGTTAGCCAAGCAAGGCTGTTCTTTTTAGCAGAGGAAGGAAAAGGGTCAAATTTTTAAGAAGACAAAAGCCTTTACCATCAATGTAGTGGAAACGGAATGCTTTTTACTTACGTTAAAGATAAAGGTGCCTGCAGAAAAACAAATATTGAGTTTTCTCACTTATATGTGGAGGCTCAAAAAGGTTGATCTCATAAAGGCATAGAGTAGAAGATGACAGATAACAGAGACTAGGAGGTGAAGGTGGGGGTTGGAGATGAAGAGAATTTGATTAATGGGTACAAACATGCAGTTAGATAAAAGAAATAAGTTAAAATAAGTTAAATACAAGAAATAAGTTAAAATACTCTGGTATGTTTGATAGCAGAGTAGGATGACTACAGTTAACAAATATGTATGGTATATTTCAAAATGGCTAGAAAAGAGAATTTGAAGCATCCCCAACACATAGAAATAGTAACTACTCAAGGTAATGGATACCCCAAATACCCTGATTTATTTGGTCATTACACATTCTATGTACATAATAAAATATCACATATGCCCCATAAATATGTACAAATATTATGTATCAATAAAAAAAGGTGCCTGGAAAAAGATCAGCATTTGCTTTACATGTTCATTTGTATCTGTGTTTTTCTAATGGTGAAATTAGAATTGTTCCATGTGATCTAATTCATTCTATTAATAAAATATAATGATTTAAGACATTAGAAATAGAGAGTGGAAGCATTTTATATTTTTTTCAGCCAAACCAAACCCACCTCTTAACTCATTTTGAGGCTGGCCCCCTATAGGCATTAATTTTGCCCACTGCTATTGTCACAGAAATCACCAAAACCTCTGGCTTAAAGAGAGAAAGAGGAGGGGGAGACAGAGACAGAGAGGGAGGAGAGAGAGAGAGAGAGAGAGAGAGAGAGAGAGAGAGATCTAAATATTTTAAATTAAAGCAAATTCAAATTTGAAAACTATCTTTTTGAATTATTATATGAGTATACACTAATATTTTCAGCCTTTCCTCTTGCTATATGTTTAGGATAACAGTCACTAGACCAAAACAAAATCTACTTAAGTGTTGGAAAGATTGATCAAAGCAAAAACTTTTTTAAAAAAATTAGAAAATAAGCCCAGCTCTTTATCTAATGTTTAGACTCAAAATATTCCACCATAACGTAGAAATAAGGAATGAGGTATTTTCCCATGCTGGGCTCAAAAACTTTAGCATAAAATTATTCTTCAAGAAGCTTCTAAAGAATAGAAATATTGATAAAACAGCACATGCAAGTACCATATATTAATAACTAATCCATGAACAATTTAGTTCAACTCAGGCATTTAGAAAGTAAATGTTACCCATTTTTATATAGTTAAAATTTTCAGGCAAAAATATTTTAACAATATAACTTTACAACATACAGAAAAAATACACATAAAAGTGAAAAATGTGTTTTGCAATGAATCTGCCACTGACATGATATGAGTATGCAATTAAATGGGCCATGCTGGAGAAAGGAAAGATTGACTCCTGGGTCGTAGCCAGTGACATCCTTTGACGCTTCCCGGTCTCATGTGTTACTGATCAGGCAGCTGGGTCTCTGGCAAATACAAGTCAGGAGGATAGAAAATAGAACAGATCTCACTCTCAGTTATGGGATTTGGAGGGAACTGGAAATGCAACACACACTTGATCTGTTGTCAAATATTTCATTTCAAAGCTGAACACTAAATTATAGCATAGAATTAGATTACTTTTAAATAATTTTTTGTTTGCTTATTCTGAACTTCATAGTGACATTTTATGATTGTCTAATGTAAGAAATATTGAACTGAAAGACAAAACATCTAACCAGGTGTGGCTAGCTATGTGACTGTGGGCTAGTCTCTTGACCACCACAGGTCTCTGTTTCCTTGTCTAGAAAATAAAATGATTGGTCCAGAAGATTATACATTGCATGGAGTGACCCTTGAGTAAATCTGGCTTGTAGATGTGTTTTTGTCCTTTACAATATTGTACAATGTTTTAACTGGTAACCAATTTGAAAATTGGTTACTAGGAGATTTCACTAAAATACAGATTTCTGGCTTCTCTTGAAAAGTTGAAATATCTGGTAACTCAGAACTCAGAATTCTGCAAAGCAGCAATTAACGGTACAGAGTGCAGCAGACCCCTTTAGACCTACCTGGGAATGTTTTTTTTAGATTGTCCTGCTGCCAGTCACAGGTCCCACGCAACTTGCTGCATTTTTTCACTTTACCTGCCCGACCCTTTAAGACATTTTAGTTTCCTATCTTGGTTTTGAGTAATTGTTTCTAAATGTGTTTTATAGAGTGCTAGTCATTAGAGAAACCTCATGGGGAATGAAGAAACCATGGATGGGTTTTTTTTTTTTAATTTGTTTTATGTATTAAGATCTAAAATGACCGATAGAGCACAGACTTTTACTTACCCTCTAAAATATTTTATGCCTTTCTTTCATAGCCACATAACTGTTTAGAATAAACAATACAACTCCCAGCCTCCTTTGCATCATATCCCTTCAGCTGTGGGATATGAGCTGAAGTGATATGTGCAATATTTAGAGTGTGCCTGATACAGGAATGAAGTGATGAGCAATCTTGGATTTTGTGGATTAGTGATGCAGAGCGATGTGATAGGATCCTGGGTCCCTGGATGACTGAATGGAGCACAACATCCTTGTTAGCAAAGTTTGCCTTCTTCTGCAGTATTGCACAGGAGAAAACTTACCTTCTGTCTTGCTTAAAGCAATGTTAATTTGGTTCGTTATTACACACATCTAAAACTGTATCTGAATTAAGAGAGCCTCTTAGGTTCTTTAAAACATCAAGATTCTCTGATTGTTTTACCCTTATTTGACTTTGAATTTGAATACATTTGAGTAATTTTGACTGGAAAATGAAAACCATTGTTTTAAACTCTTTGAATTGCTTCCTCAAATGCTTTTTTTACTGAGTGAAACTTAAATAAATTTATTTTCAGTCCTGCACATGGCTATATTTTTATGAAATCATTATGCAAAAATGCCAATGACCTAATGCATGCTGAACATGGAGTGTATATTTTGTTTCCTTTTAAATCATCAAGTGTCTCAGACACCCTTTACAATTCTGTTTTATTCAAGGAGTAAATTTGCCCCAAAGGAGTGAAGCCAAATGTGCAAAAGAAATGATGTGAGTTTATTCTGCTTAACTATATAGATGGCCTGAGTAGAAAAAGACAAAATTACTAAGCCACCCAAGAGAGGTCTTTGAGGTAGGCTGTCTCAGGCTCAATTTAAAATCTGGCAATGATGGTCTCTAAAACTTGGACTGCTATAAATGTTGTTATAAATAAACAGGGGATTTCACTTTTCTAAGTCTGAGAAAACAGCAACTTTCTATGGCAATGAATTTTATTTTGGTTTTTAGAAATATAATGTACCTGAGTGAATATGACTAATGAAGCTCATCATTTTGAATACATGTAGCTGGCTAACAAAATTCATGGATTGTTCAAGGTGATTTTAAAAAATCCAAGACAAATTAAGCCAGTACATTATTCCAGAGGTACCTTGATAATGTTTTTAGTAAGTTTAATATCCACACCCTTCCCTTCATCCCCCAAATTTTGCTATATAATATTCACAGGATCCTGAAAAATTTTCAAATCCAGAAGTCTGGAACTAACAGCAGCCACTAGACGAGATGGTAAGGTTAGAGTTGGCTCTGAGGAGACTTAACGTTGGACAGACATGTGCTCAATCTTTGGAAAATAAAATTCTTTCTTCATGTTTTATACAGGATGTATTTAAAAGTGTATAAGCATCGTACAACTACCAACGACTCCTTGAACAGAAACAAGTTATTTTAGACTAATAGATCATCATGAAGAAAATTATAATAATTTTGCATTAATAACTTAATTCAGCTTTCAAATGTCATCAATTTGCTTGCTTCAACATTTGACTTAATAAAGTACACGGAACCATTCTCATGACAGTTGACCAGAGAAAAACTTTCACTTATAAGGTGTAAATTATGCAAAAACACGCCATTCCATGTATAGAATTAAATAGAGGAAATTGTTTTCCATGTGAGTCAGAATATTTGAAGCTAGGAGTTCTTTTAAAGGCATCAGTTAACCTCTTTGTAGCTACTGGCCAGAAGAACATTAGGTTTCTATACCTTGGTTGAAGCCCAGAATTGAGCATATATTCTCAAGACTTATTTAGGAAAACCTTAATATTTTTCTCTAATTTTCTGGGGCAGAAAATGAAATAATGAAAATTTAAGTGTCTCACAGGGAAGTTTATGATGAGACAGCTGGGTCTTTTAATCTCATTCTGAAATAAATGCATTTAACTCTGTAGTCTCCTCTCTTGTAATGTATAACAGTGATCTAGATCACCATTTAGTTTTGGGTGTTTGCGTGCTATCTGTGCTAACAATCTGAGATTTCTCTTACATTTGTATTTCTATGAACATAAAAGAGAAGGAGCTTTCTTATGCTGAAACAGCAGTGATTTGGGTTCTGGTCTCATTTACTTATTGTTAACTCTGGTAATTCCTTTAGCTTATCTATGCCTCAGTTTCACCATCAAAACAATGGAAATACAACTTTTCTAGTTATCACCTGGGATGTTGTCTTGAGATGTTCATCTCGCATAGTGTTCTACATTGCTGAGAAGTGACAGGTGCCTCTTAAAGTTTTAAGAAAACAAAAAATTCCAAAATGTCACCAAAAATAGTGACTACTTTGAGAAAACATTGAAATAATTTCTCTCTTGTAAAATAAGATGCTGAGTTCTGAATGTAGTTAAATATTAATGCCTGTGGCAGCCATGAAAAAGAGCCCCTTATGGCAAGCTGTTCAGAGAGCATAATTAACTGATGGTCCCACCTGCTGCACTCTGAATCCAACACTATATTCATAGAGAGGCCACACTTACAATGGGCTACTGCCAGTCTGTGACTGAACATGGTGGAAGTTCTGAGGCAAGGCCATTCTTGGGAGGCAAAGGATTCCTCCGGTGGGAGACTTTGGCTCAAGGACTCCTCAGCAACTTTGCTGAACTTCCTTAGAGGTTTCCTACTTAAACTTTCATCCTTCTCTCCTTCCTTCACTGGAGTTAGACCTGCATGGTCTAACAGCTCTCCAAGCCTCTTCTGGTTACTTCTTCATTTATTTTCTCTTGCAGGTGTTTCCCCCATTAAATCCCTTACATGATTAATTCCATCTTGATGTCTGCTTTTACACAATTGGCTCCTTTGAAATTGCATTTCGAGATTTTTCTATGGTTTTGTAATTTGGTAGCTAAGTTTCCTATCAGTCTGTAGTATCCATTTACTTGGGGATAAGCAATAGCCTATTTTATACTATACAACAACACAGACATTTCCAACTATTAAATTCTTTCTTTATGAATTATAGGAATGGTTTGTAAGAAACACACTTGATGTTTTTATGATACTGGCTATTCCAAAAGAATTTGAGTTAGTGTCCTCTTAAGAATAATAAGGATAACATGCAAACAAAGGAAACACACATACATGGCATGGTTTTGAGTCATTGTGACTAGTCCTTTCTCTAATTCCTCCCAAAACACCTATCAAAATAGCAAAAGTAAAGGCAATGGAAAGTATTTTTATTTCTTTATAAGAGAGGTATAATGATTAGACCAGCTCACATAAAAAGTAAAGTGGAAATTTAAAGATAATTCAGGCACAAGTTCTGTTTTCATTGAATTAGCTAAGCAGTTTTGACTGTTAGTTAAAAATGTTTTTGGCTCTTTTCCCTCTTCATAGTTTTTAAAAATGTTTTTCCCCAAAGACTTCAAAACTGTCTATTTATAGCTTTTTATATACTTAATGATACAGTCTTTAAAATTTTATATTTCTTATTTTTTCACATATGATAAGCATATTTTTCTATTGCTTCTTAATCATCCTCATAAAAATTATATGATATAACCAGAGGATACATCATATTTTACATAGTATATTCTATTGAATTGTTTTTTAAAAATTGAAATTTACCAATTGTGTTGGTTAAACTATTAAAATTACATATTAACTAATATGTTTAAAAATATTTGGACCAATTTGCACTTTCCACAGATTGTGACATTTTTTGATCCTTTTCCCACACCCTTGTTAAGCTGCTAGTATTGCCTTGTAGTAGAAAACAAAATTAAATCTGAAAGTCATTTTACATGAAGAGGGTATTTGACTAAAGTGGGGCTAAATAGTTGTTCATATATTTGTTTAGTAAGCCCTATTCTACTTTCATGAAATACTTTTCTTGTCCTTTGCACATTTGTTTACTGGATGTTTTCCTTATTTGCTTGAGTTTCTAGCTAATAAAGAAATCACTCTTGGTCTATTGTATTGACATCAAATACTCCTCCTCCACAACTGGTCGTGCCCTCTTTTTTGTCTGTTTGCCTTACTCATTCATTCAGCTAGAGTGTATAGAGCACTTATGTTTTGTTAAGCTCAGTGCTAATAGCTGAGGATACAGTTTTCAACAAAGGCAGACACAATCCCTGTTCTCGTGTAGCTTCTACAGTATGTCAGCAGAATCAGAGTATTAAACAGTTATCAAAAAACATTATGAGTCATGCTAAGTTAGGAAACTAGGTATAGCAAGCTGTTAGTGTTCTTTCAGAATTTTTTAATTTTTTGTGGTAAGAACATTTAACATAAGATCTACTCTTTTAATAAATCTTTAAGTGTATAATATGCTATTTTTGACTATAGGTACTGTGTTACACAGAAGAACTCTAGAGATTATTCATCTTGCTTAACTGAAACTGTATACCCATTTATTAGTAAGACCCCACTTCCTCTTCTACCTCCTGCTAATCACCATTGTACTTTTTGATTTTTATGAATTTGACTGTTTTAAATACCACACATAAGTGAAATCATGCAGTATTTGTCTTTCTGTGTCTGGCTTGTTTTACTTGGCATAATGTCCTCAAGGTTTAGTCATGTGGCTGCATATTGCAGAATTTTCTTTATTTTAAGGCTGAACAGTATTCCGTCATGTGTATATACCACGGTCTCTGTGTCCATTCATCTGTGGATGGGCAATGAAGTTGTTTCCACATTTTGGTTATTATGATTAGTACAGTAATGAACAAAGGAGTGCTCATACCTCTTCAAGATCCTGATTTTAGTTCTTTTGGATAAATGCCCAGAAATGGGATTGCTGGACTACATGGTGGTTCCATTTTTAACTTTTTGAGGAATGTTCATACTGTCTTCCATAGCGGCTGTACCATTTTGCATGCCCATCAACAATGTACAAGGGTTCCAATTTCTCCACGTTGTTACAAACACTTGATATCTCTTATTTTGTTTTGTTTTGTTTTGTTTTGGTAATAGCCATCTGGACAGGTATGAGCTGATAACTCATTGTGGTTTTGATTTGCATTTCCCTGATATTGAGCATCTTTTCATATGCCTGTTTGCCATTTGTATGTCTCCTTTGGAGAAATGTCTGTCTAAGTTCTTTGTTCATTCTATTTATTTATTTATTTATTTATTTATTTATTATTTACATATATATTTTTTGAATCGGAGTCTCTCTCTGTTGCCCAGGGTGGAGTGCAGTGGCATGACTCGGCTCACTGTAGCCTCTGCCTCCTGGATTCAAGCTATTCTCCTGCTTCAGCCTCCCAAGTAGCTGGGATTACAGGCACGGGCCACCATGCCTGGCTAATTTTTGTATTTTTAGTAGAGATGGGGTTTTCCCATGTTGGCCAGGTTGGTCTTGAACTCCTGACCTCAGGTGATCTGCCCACCTCGGCCTCCCAAAGTGCTGGGATTCCAGGTGTGAGCCACTATGCTTAGCCTGTTCATTTTTAAAAATCAGGTTATTAGGTTATTTACTCTTGAGTTTAAAATTTCCTTATATTTTTGGATATTAACCCCATTATATATAAAGTTTTCAAATATGTATCCCATGTAATACTACCTTTTCACTCTGTTGATTGTTACCTTTTCTGCACAGAAGCTTTTTAGTTTGATGTAATTCTCCTTGTTTATTTATATTTTTTGACTGTTCTTTTATATCTATAAAATGATTGCCAATGTCAATGCCATGAAGCTTTTTCTCTATGTTTTCCTCTAAGAATTTTACAGTTTCAGGTCTTACATTTAAGTCTTTAGTCAATTTTGAATTTATTTTTGTGTATGGTATAAGATAAAGGTCTAATTAATTTCATTCTCTTGCATGTGGATATCCAGTTTTTCCAACATCATTTATTAAAGAGATTATTCTTTCCCCCATTGTGTATTTCTTGCACCCTATCGCAAATCAGTTGACCATCAATGCATGGAGTAATTTCTGGGCTCTCCATTCATTTCATTAGTTTATAAGTCTCTTTTTAAAAATACTGTTTTAATTACTGTATCTTTGTGGTACATTTTGAAATAAGGAAGTGTGATACCTTTAGGTTTGTTTTGTTCTTCTTTCTAAAGATAGAGTTGGCTATTTATGGTCTTTGGTGGTTTCATAAGAATTTTAGTGTCTTATTTTCTATTTCTGTACAAAATGCCACTGGAATTTTGATAAGGATTCTTTTGAATCTATAAATCATTATGGGTAGTATGGACATTTCAGCAATATTAAATCTTTCAATCTATTAACACAAGATGTCTTTCTATTTGTGTTAAGTTCCTTTTTTTCATCAAAGTTTTGAAGTTTTTGGTATGTGAGTCTTTCACCCCTTAAGTTTATTCCCAGTATTTTATTCTTTTAGGTGCCACTGTAAATGAAATTGTTTTCCCAATTTTCTTTTCAGATCATTTGTTGTAGGTGTATAATTACACAACTGATTTTTGTATGTTGAGTTTGTATCCTGTAACTTTCTAGAATTCACTTATTAGTTTTTAAATGTAGTCTTTAAGGTTTTCTATTTATAAGATTGCTATGGTCTGAATGTGTTCTCCCAAAATTCAAATATTGAAATCTTAACTTCCGAGGTGATAGTATTAAGAGGTGGGGCCTTTGTGAGGGGACAAAGTCATAAAGATGAAGCCTTTAAGAATGGGATTAGTGCCGTTATAAAAGAGGCCTGAGGAAGCTTGTTTGCCCTTCCATCATGTAAGGATAGAGAAGCTGCCATACATGAGAAGGCAGGACTTCACTAGACACTGACTTTGCTGGCACCTTGATCTTAGACTTTCCAGTCTTCATGACTGAGAAACAAATTTCTGCTCCCTATAAACTACTCAGTTTCTGGTGTTTTGTTACAGCAGCTCAAAGAGACTAAGACAAAAATTATGTTATCTGCAAACAGGAAAAATTTTACTTCTCACATTCTGGTTTGGATGCCTTCTCTTTTTCTTGCCTAATAGCTCTGGTTATAATTTTCAGTACTATGGTGAATAGAACTGATGAGAGTGAACATTCTTGCCTTGTTCTTGGTCTTGGATTAAGAAGATTTGTTTTTTAACATCAAGTAAGATGTTTGTTGTGGGCTTTTCATATATGGACTTTAGTGTGTTTAGGTAATTTCCTTTTATTCCTAGCTGATTGTGAATTATTATTATGAAAGGAGTTTGAATAATTTTGTCAAATGCTTTTTCTGCATTTATTTTGACAATTGTGTGATTTTAACTCTTTTTTGTTACTATAGGGTGTCACATTAATTGATTTTCATGTCTTGACCCAACCTTGAACCCCAGGGATAAACCCCACTTAGTTATGATGTATGATCATCTTAATGTGCTGTTGGATTCACTTTGCAAGTATTTTGTTGAGGATTTTGGTATCAATATTAATTATGGATATTGGCTTTAAATTTTTTTGTGCTTGTGGTATTTTTGTCTGGCTTTGGTATCAGGATAACGCTGGCTTCATAAGTAAGTTTGGAAGTCCTCTCTTTCAATTTTTTGAGTGTTTGGTAGAATTCAGCAGTGAAGCTGTCTGGTCATGGACTCTCTTTGTTGAGAGATTTTTGATTACTGATTCAGTCTTTGTGCTAATTATAGATCTGTTCAGACTTTCTTTAAAGTTTGTAGGATTTATGTTTCTTTTTTCTTTTCTTCTTCTTTTTTTTTTTTTTGAGATGGAGTCTTGCTCTGTCACCCAGTCTGGAGTGCAGTGGTGCGATCATGGCTCACCACGACCCCCGCCTCCTGGGTTCAAGCAATTCTCCTGCCTTAGCCTCCTGAGTAGTTTTGTATTTTTAGTAGAGACAGGGTTTTACCATGTTGGCTGGGATGGTCTCCAACACCTGAACTCGTGATCCGCTTGCCTCAGCCTCCCAAAGTGCTGGGATTACAGGCGTGAGCCACCGTGCCTGGCCAGGATTTATGTTTCTAAGAATTTATTCATTTCTTCGAGGTTTTCCAACTGGTTGATGTATAATTGTTTGTAGCAATCTCTTATGATCCTTTTAATTCTGTGGCATCCGTTGTAACGTACCTTCTTTCATCTGATTTTATTTGAGTCTTCTTTCTATTTTTCCTAGTCTAGCTGAGTGTTTGTCAATTTTATTTATTTGTTCAAAACCCAACTTTTAATTTCATCTTTTTATTCACGGTTTTCCTTATTTCTGGTTAAATCTTAGTTATTTCCTTTATTCTGCTAAATTTGGGCTTAGTTTGTGCTTTTGTTTTCTAGTTCATTGAGGTATAAAATTGAGTTGTTTATTTGAGATCTTTCTTTTTTAAATTTTATATATTTATTTTTATGAACTTCCCTTTCATTGAAGTTTTTTGCTATATAGGGTTTGGTATGTTGTGTTTTCATTTTTGTTTTTCTCGAGGTATATTCTATTTTCTGTCTTTGACCAAATGATTGCTCAAGAGTGTGTTATTTAATTTCCAAATATTTGTAGTTTTTCTAGTGTTTCTTTTGCTATTGATGTCTCGTGTCATTCCATTGTGGTCAGAAAAGATGCTTGGTATGATTTCAGTCTTCTTAAGTTTGTTAAGAATTGTTTTGGGACTTAACATGTGATCTATCCTGGAGAAAGATCCATGTGCGCTTAGAAATAATGCTTGTTGGGTGGAATTTTCTGTGTATATTTGTTCCATTTGGTTTATAGTGTTAATCAAGTCTTTTGATCTTCTGTCTGGATTATTTAACTATTAACAAAACCGGACTGTTGAAGTCTCCTACTATGATTGTGTTGCTTCTATTTTTCTTTTCAGTTTTGTCAATGTTTGCTTTTATATGTTTAAGTGCTCTGATACTCGGTGCATATATATTTGTTATAGTTTCTTGGTGAATTGATCCTTTTATTATTATATTATGGTCTTCATTGTCTTGGAAGCTTTTTGAATTAAAGTCTATTTTGTCTGATAAATATAGTCACTTCTGCTGTCCTTTGGTTACTATTTTTATGGAATATCTTTTTTCATTCCTTCGTTTTCAGCCTATTTGTGTTCTTAAAGCTAAAGTGAATGTCTTATGGACTACATAGAGTAAGATTTCTTTTTTATTCAACCACATTGAACTGAGGAAATTAATTCATTTATATTTAAAATAACTATGGATCGAAAAAATTTACTATAACTATTTGCTAGGTCTTTTGTTAGTTTTGTAGTTCTTTTGTCTATTTTCTCCCTCTTGCCATTTTCATTTCTTTTTGTTGATTTTTTTGTAGTGATATGCTTTGATTCCTTTCTTTTTTGAAAGAAACTTTTGTAGGTATTTTTTTCTGTGGTTACCATGAGGCTTACATAAATTATCTCATAGTTATAACAGTCTATTTTCAGCCGATAGCAACTTAAGTTCAATTACATACAAAAACTCCATACTTTAACTTCTCCCTTTCCAATTTATGTTATTGTTGTCACAATTTACCTCTATTCAAATTGATATCTTTAACATTTTTTTATTTGTAGTTATCATGATACAATATTAGACACATGCTTTAATCTTTATCTACAGTTCTTGGCTCATGGCTTTTAAAACTCTTGAAATTTCCTGAGCATCTTTTGTTATAATATTTGGGTTTTTTCCTTGGCTTCTGATATAGCTCCACAGTGATAAAAGAGGTGTTTTTGTTATTCATAACAAGCCCATTCAACCACAACTGAGTTTATGTTAATTGGGTAGGTTTTAGCAAGCCCTCAGATGAGTGTTTGTTATCAGATAAACCAATGTGATTAGAGACTAGGAACTTTCATCTCCACTCCAACCTCTGAAAATGGAAGAGGGACTAGAGATTGACTTAATCACCAGTGGCCAATGATTTAATCAGTCATGACTACAAATTGAAGCCTCTATAATAACCCAAAAGGATAGGATTCAGAGAGCTTCCAGGTTGGTGAACAAGAGCACATTATGTGCCAGCAAGGTGGCATACCCCCAAACTCCATGGGAACAGAAACTCCTGTGCTTGAGATCCTTCTGGACTTCACCCTATGTATTTCTTCATCTGGATGTTCATTTGTATTATTTAATATATCTTTTGTAATAAACCATTAATCTAGTAAAGACACAGTTTTCCTGAGTTTTATGAGTTTTAGCAAATGATCAAGCCTGAGGAGGAGAGTCATGGGAACCTCTGATTTGTAGTCAAGTCAGATATAAGTATTCAGTTACCTGGAGAAACACCCTTGTGATTTGCATCTGAAGTGGGAAGGGAATGGGTAGTCTTGTGGGACTGAGCCCTTAGGCTGTGGTGGCTGTGCTAACTCCAGGCAATTAGTGCTAACTCCAGGAAATTAGTGTCAGAATTACTTGGTGTGGGAAACCTACATCTGGTGTCAAAAGTGTCCTGTGTGAATAGTAAAGTAGAATAGAGAGAAAATAGGAATTTTCTTCTTCTGTTATTATTATTTTTGTCTTTTAACTCTATACTAGAATTAAAAGTGACTTACCACCATTAGAGTAACATAGTGTTCTGTATTTGTCTGTATGTTTACCTTTACCAGTGAATTTTATGCTTTCATATGTTTTTGTGTTGTTGTTTAGCATCCTTTTGTTTCAAATATAAGAACTCCTTTGAGCACTTCTTGTAAGGCAGATTTAGCAATAATGACCCTCCCTTAGCTTTTGGTTGTCTGGGAACGGGTTTATCTCCCCTTTATTATTGAAAAACAGTTTTGCTGGGTATAGTATTCTTGGTTAATAGTTGTAGTGTTTTTCTTTTTTCTTCTTTCAGCATTTGGAATATATAATCTCACTTTCTTATGGCTTTCAAGGTTTCCGATGAAAATCTGATATTCTTATGGGGGTTCCCTTGTACATGACAAATTGCTTTTCTTGTGCTACTTTCAAAATTCTCTCTGTCTTTGTTTTTTGATAGTTTGATGATAACATGTCTTAATATGGATTTCTTTATGTTTGTCTTATTTGGTGTCTCTTTGGCCTCTTGGATATGGGAGTCCACTTTCTTCCCCAGATTTTGGAATTTGTCAGTCATTATTTCTTTGAATGAGCTCTCTGTTTCTTTCTTGCTCTCTCTCTACTTCTTGGACTCCATAATGTTTATATTAAACTGCTTGATGGTGTCCCATAAGTTTCTTACATTTTATTCACTCTTTTTTATTCCTTTTTCTTTTTGCTTCTTTGACGAAATTATTTTTAATAATTTGTCTTCAGATTTACTGATCCTTTCATCTGTTTGATGTAGTCTGCTGTTGAATCCCTCCAGTGCATTTTTTCTGTTCAATTATTGTCCTTTTTAGCTCAATAACTTCTGTTTGGTATTTTTTGTATTTTCCATCCCTTTGTTAAAATTCGTACTTTTTTCGTGCATTGTTTTCTTGACTTCAGTGAACATTTTTTATGACAGATATGTTGAATTCTCTGTGAGCTAATAACTCCAATTCATTAAAGCTGGTTTCTGGAAATTTATCTTGTTGCTTTGTTTGGAACATCTTCGCCTGGTTGTTGTTGTTGTTCTTCTTCTTCTTCCTCTTCTTCCTTCCTCTTCTTCCTCCGTGTTGTCTGTGCATTAGGCAAAACAAGCACCTCTCTGAATCTTCATGATCTGGCCTCATACAGGAGAAGGTGGCCACCAGTCATCTTGGCCAGAGATTCTGGGGGATTATACAAACCTTTTACCTCCCCAGAAGGAAGTAGAGAGGTGAGGATTTTGTCCACTATTGTACTCCTGAGCTAGGGGAAAAGGACTATGGCATTTACAGTCTAAACCACCATCTCTTTCTCCCCTGGGTAGCTAAACTGACCAGACTCATCAGCGCTCCAAGACTTGTAAATTAGATGACAGTTCTTTGAGTAGTCTTGGATAAGTTGGAAAGTTAGAACCATAGGTGAACTCTCCCCAGAGGGAAGCTGAGAGGTGGGGTATTTTTGTCTCCTTGCCCTGTGCTGAGCAGGGAGGAGGGTCTATAGTGTTTACCAGCCCAAGCTGTCATTTCTTTTTCCCCTGGGTGACTAGACAGTGCTAGACCAGTCAGAGCTTCAAGGCTGGCAAGACAGAAGCTAGTCATCTGCAGAAACCCCCCAGAAAAGTTGGAATGCTGGATATGTAAACTAGTTACTCCCTCCCTTGGCTGAAACTAAGATCTAGGAGTCTGTTTCTGATCACAGAACTTTGTACCAGGGCAAGGCCGAAACTCTGATAAGAAGATGTCCCCACTCTCTCTACTGGCTTTAAGGAGTCTGGTTTCACATTTTCCCAGGGTTCAGGAAGCTTTCAATTGGTTCTGGATTTCTCATAAAGATAATTTGTACTTGAATTGTTACTGAATCAATGTGTTTGTGGAGAAAGTGAGTCAGGGCTTTCTATTGTGCCATCTGGTTGGTGTCACCCCACTATTAGTATTTTTGTTTTGTTTTGTTTTGTTTTACCAGCCATCTAACCTAATTATAGCAGTCAAGGAAATACAGTTGGAAGAAGAGGTGGAAATGAGAGAATTGGGCCAAGAGATGAGGCTGGAGTGCATGGAAGGAGGCAGAGTTACAGAGTCTTATGCCATGTTAAGAAATTTGGCTTTTATAAGGATTATATGACAGTCTTTTAATAGTTGTTTAGCAGAAAAGAAAAGTGATGGGACTTATTTTAGGAAGACTATCTGATTAATATATGGAGAATGTCTGAAAGGTAGAAAGCCTGGAGACAGAGCAAACTGGAGGAGTAACCCAGGTAAGAGTCAATGATGACCTGAATAGACACTGTGTTAGTGAATACATTCCAGAAATATTTAGCAGATAGAAACTATGGTACCTGAAGATGAAATGTGGGCAGCATAAAGGGAGATGGCAGATTCCCAAGTTTTTGACTTGGGAAGCTGAAGTAGAAGTACTGTTTTCTGAAACAGGAAAAAGAGAAGAAAGAGCAACTAGACAGGAAGATGCCTAAAAGCCATCTTCCTATATTTAAAAGCCAGTTTGCATGTAATAACATTGTTGGCAGTTTGTTATTGTGTAACACTCGCTATTCTTTTGTCATTTTTATTTTAAGTAAATAATACTGAAATTCTTTTGGCCTTAGCTAAATAGCGATTTGTGATTTTCTCTAGGAGGGAATTTCCAGTCATTTTTAATAACAAAAAGTAGCTTGTTCATTGGGATTCCCCAGACAGACAAGCAAATGTTGGGTCAAATTACAAAATTCTAACAACCCTGAAGTGATGTTTAAGATTTAGTTGATAATAAAGACGAAGATTTTTAAAATAAAAAGCTATTACTAATTACCTCCAGAGAACTCACATAAATAAATGACCTGGAGATGATTTTAAATGTTGGCAGTTTGGATCAACCTTACTATCTTTTACAGTTAGTGATTCCCAATAATAGTAGATGAGTTTACGGATAGCTCTGATATATTCTTAAGATTAGGTGAAAGGGAATATATGGATACATGACATATTAGCCTCTTTCCTGAAGAGAGGGAAATAAGTGCATAAAGCAAAAATCCTGGGTAATCCTTAAAAGTATGGTTAACAAAATGAAATATAAGTGACCTTGGCAAAAGGTCCTGGAACATAACACTTTCATTATAGTTACACACTAGTGTTTTTTGAACTCACCTACAAGTACTAAAATCTTTGCTAAACAGTAGTTGGAAACATTTCTTGTACTATAACTTTGTTAATGGATCATTTGGAAGCTAAATACATTTCTTTTGAGAATATCATGTTCCTAGGTATACTCGACCCTTGAACATAATGCGTGCTTCTGAAACTTGCTATGGTAGTTCTAAACCTCAACCACATTAAAATATACCCTCTGTGTGTGTGTGTGTGTGTGTGTGTGTGTGTGTGTGTGTGTGTGTGGTATGTAATCATGTATTCCTGTAGCATACTGATGATATGATTTAATTATGTGTCCTGAAAACTTCCATGTCAAATGATATTCTAATATAACATTTGGCTTGTTTTCATACAAACAAGCAAATAGCTTTTTTAAAAAAAGGCATAGAGTGGCCGGGTGCGGTGGCTCATGCCTGTAATCCCAACACTTTGGGAGGCCGAGGTGGGTAGATCATCTGAGGTCGGGAGTTTGAGACCAGCCTGGCCTACATGACAAAACCCCATCTCTACTAAAAATACGAAAATACTAACTGAACATGGTGGCATGCACCTGAAAATCCCAGCTACTTGGGAGGGTGAGGCAGGGGCAGGAGAATCACTTGAACCTAGGAGGCGGACTTTGTAGTGAGTTGAGATCGTGCCCCTGCACTCCAGCCTGGGCAACAGAGTGAGACTCTGTCTCAAAAAAAAAAAAAAAAGAAAAAAAGAAAAAAAAAAAGGCTAGCTTGTCAAAACTAGAAGAGACAGCCCAAATGGCCAGCTGGCTAAACTAACTATGTGACTTGTACATCCAGTTTGGTAAACCAGAAATAGAAATAGTCTCTGAGATAGAGAATTCATAGTTGTATTTGCTAATCTGATTTTATACTTAAAACATACCTTACAGTCATGGGCCATATAACAACAACAATGATCAATGATGGACCACATATACAATGGTAGTCCTGTAAGAGTATAATACTGTATTGTATTGTACGTTTTCTATGTTTAGATATACTTAGATACACAAACACTTAGTTACTATTGTGTTACAATGGCCTACAGTATTCCTTCGGAACAGTAACATGCTATACAACTTTGTATACTAGGAGCCATAGGCTATACTATATAGCCTAGGTGTGTAGTAGGCTATATTATCTAGGTTTGTACAAATACACTCTATAATGTTTACACAAGGATGAAATAACTTAACAATGCATTTCTTCAGATGTATTTCCATAATTAAGTGATGTATGACTGTATACATTGTATTTCACACTTTAAATATATCTATATTTATACACTCTACACAGCAGATAGTTGTTTTCTGAACTCTGGGATCTTTGAATGAATGCTCCTGGTTTTATTTATGTTTAAGTCAAACACAGCAAGAATGAGTTTTCTTGGTTTCTTCCATTCAGCTAAACTCAGTAGGCAATAGACAATGAGCCATAGGCAAGACATTCTGTATGGTATAGTGGGATCATCTAACATGCTTCAGAATGAGCTTCTGATTTTTAGAGGAACAAAGTTTGTACCTAGTTTTCCCCTGGTGTTAAGGCAGTTTTCAATAACACCAACACCTCTTTGAGTAACATGATTGGTTCCATATATTTCAGGGGTGGGAGTGGGGTGAGGTACTGGGAAGGAAACTTATCTCATGTATAATTGGCTCCTGTTAAATTAATTTTCAAAGCAATGCAACTGATTTTAATATTTCTTAAAAGTTTGAAACTTTTTATGACCTCAGGGCTTAGACTGGAAACATCATACTATTCTGGTGACCTTTGAGCAGTGATGGAAAACTCATGGTAGAGCCCAGTCTTATCAATTTTGTAATTAGATGTTTATTATTAAAATCCTTACCGTTGTCATGGGGGTTTGAAGTTTCTACATGTATGTACATCCAGACAGCTATCTTCCCAGCCTCCATGTATATCATTTCATTATACTGTGAACTGAAAATACTGCGGAAAGGGAGCTTTTTGTACATAAAGTAGTTAAGATAGAGAATGGGCATGTTGTTGAGAAATACAAGTTCAAAATGATTGATTGAACATTTAAAAACTCAACCAACCAAAGATAGACAAGACAATTTTTTAAATGAATACTAGCCACATTTCTGAATCCAAAGAGAGAGGGTCTTTGGGAGTATGTGAAGGAGAAAACAAAAAAATTTATTTTCCTATATTTGTATTAACCAAACAAAATTTAGAAACACATGAAATTTAATTTTGGCCTCATGTTGCTTTGTAAACCTCTCTCCTGCCATCTAGTTCCAATCCTTAGTAATTCTGTTACCCTAATAAGTGCTTCACTGCAATGTGCTATTAATATTTGATTCCCATGACCTGGGTGGCCCCATATACCATGGTTACCTGCCTCCCTTAATCCAGTCAAAACTCCCCATGCTGAGTGCAGTTCACCTTAACTTTCATTAAAAGGAAAGCAATTGGGCTAAACAAGTTATACTAATACGCAGTTATCAAATAGTCACATAACCTTCATAATACTGTTTATGTTTTAAAAAGAAGATGCTCTCCTAATCTAAGTGAATCTATGATTAATGTCATCCTTATGAAGAAAACAGTTAGGGTTAGCTGCCCTAGGCTACTTTTATTTTCCAAAGTTTTAAATTTTTTTTCATCTTTACCCTATAAAATAGTTAAGAGCCCCAGCTTTTTCTGGTAATCCCCACCAAGCAATAGGAATGGGGGAGTCGGATTCGGAAGGTAGCAGGGGATATTCATTCATATTTATGTGGGGATTATATGGTAGGTATTTGTAAGTGTTAAAATTGCCTCCTTGTAACAGGGTAGAGAAAAAAGCTGTTTACCCATTCAGAAACCCCTAGAAAGAGATTTAAGTTTAATTGAACTTTTACATAGGTTGTTTATATATTACAGCAGGCTCATAAAGCAGTAAAGTATGATACGTATGGAAGAAGCACATAAATAAAAGCTGGCTTTTTGAAATTGTTTGTGATTCATCTGTCATGTGTCCATGAGAGAAGATGCTATGATTCTCTCTTCATTTTACTTCTTTTTCTACTCTTTCATAAGCTGAATCACATATTGTCTCATCATTTAGATACTTTGAATGACCCAGATATAATGTCACATCATATCATAAGATCACAAAGTCAGTAAAATATTACCTTAAGATCAAAGGATGAGCTAACAGAAATAGAATACCTGACACTGACTTCAGTTTATTGTAGATAAATTCTCTTTGTGAATGGTAGCAGTAAAACAAACTCAACATTGTATATATAAACTGGGCTCCAGAAATAAAGACTGAAAATCGAGAGATATGATAGCTGCTTATAGAAGAACTGGCTAGACAGCATGTTTCTCTCTATAAAATTTCCTACAGTAAATAGGTTTTTCTTTGCATAGAAGAGACTTTGCATACAGTAGTACCTAGTACACTTTGATAATGATAATGGGAAAATAATAAGTTTAATTTCATTTTAAAAGGCGTTTAGGGGTGTTTAAGATTGCTGACAATGTTTTTTCTAAGATAACGAATAACAAGCAATTTTCAAAAACCAACTAGAATGCATATATATATATAGAGAGAGAGAGTTTCCTATATACTAGCTTCATTACAGTCTGTGTCATAAATTAAATATCTTCCACCAAAAGTGCTTTTCTTCCAGCTACTTTGGGACCTGAAAATCCACCAGTAAAGAGTTCTGATTTGGGGTTAAGCCTTTTGATTATGGCTGTGGTCTTCTTTCAAAGGCTAAATGCATCTGAGTGAGAATATTTGTAATGGGTATGGCTTTAAGGATCACATCTAAATTGATTTATTCATTAAGTCCACAGAAAGCAATTAAACACCTACTATGTGTCAGGTACATCATTAGTACTGAAAATAGAAAAGTGAACAAGGTAAGGTTCCTGCCCTCAAGATGCTTACAGACTTTTAATCTTAGCTTTAACTGTGCCAGGGTCATGTAGTTCCACCTGCCAGTGGTATGCACTTTCTTCGATGGCCTATCAGCCTCTTTAAACATATCTTTTTCTCTTAAAACTTTGCCATACCTTCCACCTTTCTCAGTTCCATCTGTGGTACCATAAATTTCCCAGGTAATGGAATTTTTCCTGACAATCTAACACCACATTAATCTTCCCCTTCTCAAAAGAGAAAGTCAAAGCCACACAGATAAGCATTCAATTGCTCCCTAATTATTCGATGTGTGATAAATTTTCTTCTCAGCTATATAATACAATTATTAAAGACAAAGATAACTTTTGGCCTCTTTTATTGCTTCTAGACCAGAGATTCTTCAAGTACAGACCCATAAAAAACCCCTCAGGTGAATCTGATTAAAGTTTAAGAATCACTGCTCTAGACCATTGTGTCTCAAATTTCAATGTGCTTACAAGTCGCTCAAGAATTATATTAAAATGAAGATTACAATTGAGTTGGTCTCGGATCTTCTGTTCTTGACGAGTGTGCTGATAATGCCAATACTTTGGGGGATAGTCTGAAGATTTAAGAAGGCAATCTTATAGTCCCAAGCACAGTGTTAGGTCAGTGGGGAGATGTTCAACGAATATTTAGTGATTTCAATCAAGAGTATCTCAATGTGAATTGCTTTATAGAATTTTATACAAGTGTATCCATAATTGACAGAAAGTGATATTAAGAAAGATAAGGAGAGCAATGGAAGATAAAATTTATCTATGTAACAACTTTAGCTAAGGCTTACCCAAATCCCCAGTTTAACACATTATTAAAATCTTCTTTTTTAAATTTCTCTTTTATTTTTTCTAAGTATCTTTGTCATAAACTGATAAGCTAATCTAATCTTTGAAAAAATATATCTATAGAATTCATTACAGTGCTAGTTGCTTACTTGACATAGTGTTGTTAAATTGAGTTCTCTTAAGCTAACTCAGGTACAGAAAATGTTAACTGTCTCTTTATAATTTTAAAAGTATAGTGCTGAAAATTAAAGAATTTCTATAGTTTATGTTTCTGAAAAAAGTTGCTGTAAACTAAAAAATGTTGTTCTAACTACTTCCCTCAATAGAATTGTAGTAATTAACTGGCAAATGAAGAGAAAAAATATGTACATTGTGAAAGAACCAAATTGTGCAAAAAAGTACATGATTAATCAAAAGCATTTTCAGGGGTACCTGCATGAAATAATGAACATCAGTGTACTAGCCCTGACAAGTTCTGTATTAAACTATGACAATAGTTTCTCTGCTGTTTCAATACTGTACTTTCTTAACAGAAAACACTGTCATGCCTGGTACATGGTGAACCAACAAAGCAATCAAAAGCAATTAAATGAATGGTTTGTACAAAGTTCCTTTTTATAAACTCCATGCACATTGAAAACAAGTTCAAATAAACCTCAAATAAAACTTAAATTTAATAGTGAATGGGTTTTATATTTCATGAGACTTTTAAGTACAGGCAAGTAACACCTACAGCATGTTACCCTACATTTGTTTCAAAGTTGGAACAAGTAGTTACTTAAATGAGGCAGTTTTGCCAAGATACATAACTGTTATAACATGCTTTGAATTTAGGGCAAAAACATGGCTTTTCTTACAATTTTTTTTTCATCATAAAGAGGAGCAAGGGACCAAAGTAACATTATTTCCCTTCAGTGACTCAGATTTATAGAAGCTTCTCCAGTAATTTCACCTAACTGTGGTGGAACTTGTTCACACGGCATGGATGAACATTCAGTTCAGGAACCAGCTGTATTTTCAGAAAAAAAAATAAGTGGACTAATTCCAACCTTAGATCTAACAAGAATTGAATACTTCTCAGGATTTTAAAGCATCTGAAAAATCTTTTTAATGTTATTTCTTCTTTTGGTCATATCTTTTTACTTATTTCTATCCAAGATGGGAAAGGAAAAAAAGGCTGAAGTGTCGTAAGAAAGTTATATGCTGCTGAAGTTTATGTCACAAGAACCAATGCTTTTTCCTACTTGACATCCATTCCAATGTCGCATAGTTAATGGCTGATCTTTCAAGGGTGCCAGCATTCCTCTAAACCAAAAAAGCAAACATCTAAGTACTCTGAATTCTCTTCCTCAAAATTATTTCTTATCCTGGGATCTCTTGATAGAATAAGAGAAAACTGCTAAATTCTAAAAAGTTTTTATATTTATCTCGATATACAGTAGTATGGAGAAAGGGATCCATTGGGTTTACCTCCTTCCATTTCAATTTCACTCTGCTTAATTCTGTGCAAATCTGAATTTTCACATGTGAAAAGAGGAGGGGGCAATCACAAGAAATGTTCCTTCTGTTCTCCCAGAATCCCTCAATCTACAGCCTCATTCAGAAGCTTAACAAGGCTTAGTCAAGGAAGTTCTGCTACAAGACATTTCCCACACTGACATTGTCACTTTGTTGGAAATTACTTTGAATGAAGGCATTGAAGTCCCCAGGGAAAACACAAGTTTTACTGCTATTGTAATGTGAGAGACCCCTAATGACTTGTGACCTGAGAGTTTTCCACTGTGGCTTTTACAAGTTCTTGTAGCCTTACCCTTACTCCACAACTGTCTTTCTTTATTCCCTCTTGCGCATGACTGTAACCCCCGATTCTTGCTATTTACCCCTTTCAATAAAATTCAGATTGCTAAAACAATGACTTTTACTCCACAAGAACAATCCCTCTATTTCTATTTCTGAAACTACCTGGACCTCAGCCAATCCCCCTTCTGCTAAGTCTAGCTGAACTTCAGCCAGCTTCATCCTGCTAAAGCCATGCAAAACTTTCTGTCGTCCTTCTCCCAGTTAGACTGCTCCTTTGAAGACTTGTTGACCCTTTGGTTGATTTTCTTCCATAGTTCTGGTGTTTAGACTCTATTGTTTAGCTTGGGTCACTTAAAAGAGGTCTGAGTCTTCTGTGGACCAGACCGGTGCCTGGCTCTCTTGGCCTTGAAGTACTCCTGAGCCTTTATTATTTTTTTCTTTATTGTTCTTGCTATACACCTTTGGATTTGATTTATTCTACTCATAGAAGTTTGCATGGTAAAGTTGGAGCTATAGCATTAAGGAGAGTTTGTTTTTCAGGTCATTTAAATATAGGTTTAATGTTTTATAGAGCCAATAGCACCAGCCACTGGAACCTCTGGCAAGATTTTCTGATGAATAGCTTAGAACTTTAGTGGCCACTTTGAGGAACTTGAGATATGAATAAAATAATCCATTTGTATGGAACCTTAGAATTAAAAGATTTAGAGATTTCAAATATTCAATGGTCAGTGTTTTTTAAGTGGTATGAAGAGGTCTCTTAAAGTAAAAAAAAGAAAAAACAACTCTAAAGGACAGCAAAATTCTAAAATTACTTCTCCTAAGAGCTCCTTAGAAAAAGCTAATATAAACAGGGATAATCTAAAATCTAAACTTAAACTCTTATTTTTCCTCTTCTAACCCATCTTTGCATTGGCTTTCCTCCTGGTCTCCTGTATTTCAACTTTTTCCCTCCCCTGTACCTTCTCTCAACCTCCTTTCTTATCCTCTACTACCTCTTGCTAAATATAGCCCTCTTATGGGAGAATATCCTTTGTAATATATTTCAATAGAAATGGAAATGGTCAAGATTTTTATAATGTAGCTAAGCACTTTCCAATACCTCCCAAGGAAAGACAGAATTTAAATATTGTCTTAGGAATTTATAGTGTAAGATTCCCTGAAAAAATCCAGTTATGTAAGAAGGGCAAAAATAGATTCATTCCTGATTTGAGAGACAGCTTAATTACCACCTCTCAGAATACTATGTCCTCAATAGGAGTGAAGACATGACAACTGCCCTAACTACCTTCTTTATTGATGGTCTTAAACTAACTGAGGTAACAGATTTAGTTAGAAAACAGAAGATAGAATGCAGGCTGCACATCTCTGAATTACAAGAGCTCGGTGAGTACTGTGAAAACATTTTGACTCAGAAAAAAATGTACTGACCAAATTAATAGCTCTTCAGATTAATCTGTTAGATAAACCCAATAAAAGGAACATCTCTATAGCTAGTCTAGACAAAGACACTATGAAAAAGACACATAAGGAAAAGGATGTTGGGAAAACACTTGATTCACTTTAACCTGAAAGGCAGAATCTTAAAAGATGAGTAAATTTTGTGTGATAGGTTGACCCTTTTTGAGTAAGTGGGTTCTCTGGTTTGTCCACAATTGCCCTTAAAACAAAAGGGAGAAATTTTCAAGCAATTGCAAAAAACCTAGCAAGTTCCTTTTTCAGTTGCTGCCAGGACTGCGCAGTCTACCATAAACCCTGCCAACTTTCCATCATTCTTTCCTCGGAGCAACCAAACTTTTCAGTGGTGGGAATCTCAAATATTCCTCCTACTAGTCAACATATTTTTCTGTGTAGTGATTTCACTCTGTAGGATCTGTTGTAGAAAGACCTACTTTGCAAATGGGTGCCACTCTTAAATGTGGGATAGAGAGCCTTTTTCTGAAACTTCATGGAAGAGAATTATTTGATCTTGGCATAGATTGATTTCCTGGTATCTGAGCTTTTATCTGGGCCAGACTCACTAGAGCCTTCTGTAACTTAAAAAATGTCCTTCAAAAATGGCTACACTTAGGATACCCAGTTACCATAGACCTTTCTTTCTCTTTGCACATGAAAGATATGAAGAAGCTTCTGCAGGTCTAACCTAACAGTACAATAAGTATCAGACATCTGACGTTTATAATAACCTCTGACTTTGCTGATGGCAGAAGCCTAGCTCTGTGTGTGTGTAGTGGCAACAACAGCAGAGTTAAATGGGGCTTCTGCTGACCTAGTCCTAAGATCTCCACCTTAACCTTATGGCCCCTCATATATCATTCAGACCTTACTCATAACTGAAAGCACCCAATGCTTCTTTGCTTCTAGATTAACCTGCGAAATTTTTCTCTGTTCGTCCATACGTATTTCTATTCATCTTGGTATCTTCTAAAACCCCCAAGCTTTCTCTCTCTCCCGTAGGAGAGAGAATCTCATTACTGTCATATACTTAGGCAACAATTTTTCTTGCCTCACTCTGATCTCTTTAAAATTCTTTCAGACAACCCAGATTTAGAACTGTTTGTGGACGGAGCCTATTCAAGAACTGAACAAGGAGGCTATCAAGCACACGTAATCAAAACCCATTCAGACTTACTTCAGTATTATCCTTCCAAAGAGGCCAAATCTCTGTAAGTTGGTACATTCGTAGTACTTACTACAGCCTGCCTGTTAGGTAGATATAAGAGAGCAAACATCTATACAGATAGCAAATATGCTTTTGGGGTGATTCATGAATATTAGTATGCTTTGGGAACAATTAGGTTTCTTAACTGCATCTGGTATTCCAATTAAACATGGCAGTCACATAAAAATCCTATTAGATGCCTTGTTTCTTCCAAAGGAATTGGCTATATTAAGGTTGAGTCCATAGTAAAAAGCAGACTCAAGAAACAAAGGCTAATGCTTGAGCAGATTACTATGTAGTACTAAATGAGCTGCTTTAACACTTCCAGGCTGTCCAAGATTCAAAGCCAAAAGTAACTCCTGACTATTGGCATCTGGTCTTGAATTGACTCCAGTATCAAACACTCTGAAGTAGTGTATTGGAAAAGATAAAATTGGTTCTGAAGAAGTGTATTGGAAAAGATAATATTGTATTCCCATCTCAGATAACTGTGGTGGCACCAAGATGGTCTCTTGGATTGCTCAGGATGCTGACATGGGCCTCCCCAAAAAATGTTATATGCACCCATCATGGAAAGGAAAATTTAAAAACTATAATAAATAAGTGTTGGTAGGAGGTACTTCAATAGGATTATAGAGCACATCTTTGGTGCATTTCCTATCTGTCAAGCCTACCATTTTGGGGAAATTATAAAGCTGGGACATGGACACAAGCCAAAACTTCAGACCCCCTTTTGAACTTGAATCTGAAAGTGGATTTCATTTACTTACTCACCTTATGTGGTTATGAATGTGTCCTTACTACTATGTCTCTGTTTTCTGTTTGGCTAGAAGCCTCTCATTGTCATAAAGAAGCTGCTTTTATAGTAGCAAATATAGTTTTAGATTTTGTGTTTTCCACTTGGCAATACTCACCAATTTGCTTAGTGATACAGGTTCCAGCTGAAACGTGTAAAACTATCTGAGGAACTTTAGCTGCCATAGCTGAAGGCTTTGCCTTTAGCTCTCTTGGCCATTAGGGTCACTCTAACAGGAGCTCATAGACGTATCACCGTATGAACTGGTCACTGAATGCCCAATGCATCTAATGATCTCATCTCTTATTCTTGACTGCACTTTTACAGTCCAACATGGCAAACTATTTCAGTATGCAGAAATTTATAATTAATAGGTTCAAGCAGCTTTTCCCAATGGTAAACCACAGGAATACCTATATGACCTTCAGCTTTAAGTCTTGGTTTACAGGAAATAACCCCAACATAAGACTGTCCTCAAACTTCATTGGAAAGAATGATGTCTACTATTGTTAACCCACAAACATTGCAGCAAAACTCCAGGGAATCAACTCTTGAATCTCTGTCTCCCAGTTAAAAAGATATATCAATTTCCTGGACTTATATGTCACAAGACATCTAAAACTGAGACTCCTTTGGAATCCTCCAGAAGATAACATCATGAAGGCGTTAACTTCCTCAAAATCTTTGGACTAATCAGCAGGCTACTAGATGTGGATAACCTCTATACAAGACTTTTAGCTCAAGACACTTTAACCTTAAGAGTCATAGACCACCATATCTTTGTCTTTTATCCTATTTTTTTAGCCCTAATTTTTATTCTTTAAGTTTTTTTTTTCCATAGTTTTGTTTCTCTGGGAAAATCAGGAACATGGACAAGTATTATACAAACCCATTGATGTCAAGCCTCCATTCCTTATAGAATCAGGGAGAAAATGGGATTTGTTTCCCAGCATAATCCCAGATCAGGCAGAGTCTTATCCAAGAGGCATTGTCCAGGGCATTCTGATTATTCTCCTGTTGTATTAGTCTGTGTTCATGTTGCTGATAAAGACATGCCTGAGACTGGGAAGAAGATGAGGCTTAATGGACTTACAGTTCCACGTGGCTGGAGAGGTCCTACAATCATGCCAGAAGGCAAGGAGGAGCAAGTCATGTCTTACGTGGTTGGTGGCAGGCAAAGAGAGAGCTTGTTCAGGGAAACTCCGCCTTATAAAATCATCAGATCTTGTGAGACTTATTCACTATAGTGAGAACAGCACGGAAAAGACCTGACTTCATGGTTCAACTACCACCCACCGGGTTCCTCCCACAACATGTGGGAATTATGGAAGTACAATTCAAGATGAGATTTGAGTGGGGACACACAGCCAAACCCTATCACCTATCAGTACTTACCTTGACAGTCATTCACTGTATTCTCTGTAACATTTTAATTTTTTCTGTACCCTCACTTGAAAAATCATTAAAATTCAATTACATGGCAAAATTTCATCAGAAAGACAGGAGAGAGAGGTGTAATTATTTTGAAAAAGCCCTGATAGCTGTCATCACCAATGAACCTGAGACTATACGCTTGAGTGTTAAAGTCTTGAGTGAGTGCTATAGTCGTGAGAACAAATCAAGATTTGGTTAAATGACGAATCAAGCTCCCCACTGACCTATGGAAAAGGTGGTGAAAATTTTCCACTGTGGCCTTTGTATGTCGTGGTCCCCTTTGGCTGTTCACCCATAGCCCTCTTGCACATGACCTAACTCCTAATTGTTCATCTTCATTGTTGATAAAATCTAGATTTCCCAAACAATAGTGCTAATTCACAAGAACAATCCCTCTATGCCCATCTGAACTTTATGGATGGGGGCGGGAGGGCTGGAACCAGTGCTTGAAGAAGGAAGAAAATTCTCAGAAAATAGGAAATGTCAAGTGGACACGAGAGGCAAGAATTCACAACCACTGACTTTGTGGAGCTTGGGGAAAATATTACAAATAAACTCAAGCACAGCTTTGCATAAGGCAGTTACCATCCTGAAAAAGTATATTTGGGACAGAAGCTGTATTAGATAGGACAAACAATATAACAAAGAGACCCTAAATGGCAGTTGCTTATAGAACAAAGAAGTTCTTATGCCTTTCTCATAACAGTGCTGGGTTTAACAATCCAGATTTGGGCATGTCTTTCATCTATGAAGACATTTAGTGATATGTTACCTGTTAATTTATTATTCCAGAGGGCATAGCAGAAGCTGATCATAGATAGCTTTTAAATTGTAAAAAGGGGAAGAAGTTGTCAGAAGCATATGTCCAGTGTCTTAAAACCTGGACCAAAGGGGCACACATCCCTTATGCACCAATCTGTTGGTGAGAGATGATCAAATAGTCATACCAAGCTGGGAGAAGCTCGGAGACATAGGGACTAGCTACACAGTCATGTGTTCAAGTCTACATCTCTGAGATATGTGTGTGTGTGTGTGTGTGTGTGTGTGTGTGTGTGTGTATCCTTTTGGGTTTGATTTCCAAAGGCCTGAGCAGTTAAGCGAACAGAGGGGATTTCTTATATAGATAAAATAGCAAGAATGCCAAGCACTGATAGCTGCCTACCTAATATCTGTTTCCTCTGTCCTTTTGAGGAGAATTCCAATTATACCAGCTAAAACTACTTGCTGGGCACATACTCATCTAGTTCTGGGTGGTCATGTGACACAATCTTGTGTTTAAGCCAATACATGGGAGCTACTCAGTATTTGCAGGTGAGTGGGCTCTTAACAAATTGACAAAAGAGGGCTTGTGGGGGAGAGAGAGAAAGAGCTCCCTGACCCTACCAACTTCCTATCCAAATGTGTGTGTGTGTGTGTGTGTGTGTGTGTGTGTGTGTGTGTTTACCTGGAGATAGAAAAACAGAGAAGGAGGAGGGTGGATGGATAAAAGCATAGATATTGATAAGCCTACAATGGACATTTTCCATTTTACTTCCCCAGAATACTTTCTGTCCTTCACCCTACCTGGTGCCTCAGGGGAGCTGATGCGTATAAACTGCATAAACAATTCTCTGATCCTCCATCTTTCTATTAGGCTTGGCCAGTAGAAGGCACTAGCAAGAGATCTGGAGAACAAGAAGAAAGGTATGTCTCCCAGGCCTTCACAGCTATGCTCTTCCTCAGAAAGCCACAGCTCCTCTGAGAGGGCACTTTCCACACAGCTCACTTTCTCAGTTCCTGGGCCATTTCCTCCCTTCACTGAAATTCAGGTTGCGGGGTAGGGTGGTGATGGCTCCCCATCTCATCTCTTGTTGCTTTTCCAAAACTCTTTCTATATTTTCTTTATGAAATCGTCTTAAGTTACTCAATTGGAAAGTATCACTTGATTTATTCTAGAATCCTGGCCAGTCTGTTTCTGGAGAGTAGGGCCCTGAGTCTTGCCTCCAGAATTAGAGTCCCAAGTAAACAGAAGTAGAGACCGTCTCAAAGAACATACCATACACCAAAGCAGTTCAATTATATTATGTAGTGATAGGATGAGAAGGACCAGGAGGATAGGAAACAGTAGTATAATGCAAAGGTTAGAGTATAGAATCTGAACCAGACAGCCTGAGTTGAAATCCCAGCTCTGCCTCTTACCAGCCGGGGCAGATGTTTTACCTCTGTGCCTCACTTCCCTCATCTATTAAGTGGGATAATGATAGTACTTATCTCATAAGATTACAGTCAAGATTAAATGAAATATACACATGAAACACAGCAGTTCTTGGGACTTTGTAATTAATTCATAACTCTAACCACCATAATAATTACTATGAAAGACCAAGGATGAGACAGGTTTCTGGTTTCTTCAGAGAATTTCTGTGTGGACAAGTAAAATCAAGGGCATTTGCCCTTGTGATGAAGAGTGTGACTCCATAATTTAATATTAAACTGCTCACAGCTTTTAAGCTTCATCTCTCTCTCCTCCCCTTCTGCCCCACATCTGGATGAGCCGATAAGAAAGCCTCGTGCTTTCAATTTTGGTACTGGCCAAACCGCAATTGCCTGCCCTGTAGGAACTCTTGTCCCGGCCCCACTTCTTAGCTATCATAAAAACCAAGGCCAGTCTCCTTTCTTTGCTCTTTCATTTCAGACTTTCTTGAGAGGCCTGCCCTGTCCTGAAGTGTCCCCATACACCTCAATTATGTGAGTAATAAAGCTTTTTTTTCTTTTTTTGACTTTTTTTTAAAATTATACTTTAAGTTCTAGGGTACATATGCATAATGTGCAGGTTTGTTACATATGTATACTTGTGCCATGTTGGTGTGCTGCACCCATCAACTGGTCAGCACCCGTCAACTCGTCATTTACATCAGGTATAACTCCCAATGCAATCCCTCCCCCCTCCCCCCTCCCCATGATAGGCCCTGGTGTGTGATATTCCCCTTCCTGAGTCCAAGTGATCTCATTGTTCAGTTCCCACCTATGAGTGAGAACGTGCAGTGATTGGTTTTCTGTTCTTACAATAGTTTTCTGAGAATGATGGTTTCCAGCTGCATCCATGTCCCTACAAAGGACACAAACTCATCCTTTTTTATGGCTGCATAGTATTCCATGGTGTATATGTGCCACATTTGCTTAATCCAGTCTGTCACTGATGGACATTTGGGTTGATTCCAAGTCTTTGCTATTGTGAATAGTGCCGCAATAAACATACGTGTGCATGTGTCTTTATAGCAGCATGATTTATAATCCTTTGGGTATATACTCAGTAATGGGATGGCTGGGTCATATAGTACTTCTAGTACTAGATCCTTGAGGAATCGCCATACTGTTTTCCATAATGGTTGAACTAGTTTACAATCCCACCAACGGTATAAAAGTGTTCCTATTTCTCCACATCCTCTCCAGCACCTGTTGTTTCCTGACTTTTTAATGATTGCCATTCTGACTGGCGTGAGATGGTATCTCATTGTGGTTTTGATTTGCATTTCTCTGATGGCCAGTGATGATGAGCATTTTTTCATGTGTCTGTTGGCTGTATGAATGTCTTCTTTTGAGAAATGTGTGTTCATATCCTTTGCCCACTTTTTGATGGGGTTGTTTGTTTTTTTCTTGTCAATTTGTTTGAGTTCTTTGTAGGTTCTGGATATTAGCCCTTTGTCAGATGAGTAGATTGCAAAAATTTTCTGTAGGTTGCCTGTTCACTCTGATGGTAGTTTCTTTTGCTGTGCAGAAGCTCTTTAGTTTAATGAGATCCCATTTGTCAATTTTGGCTTTTGCTGCCGTTGCTTTTGGTGTTTTCGACATGAAGTCCTTGCCCATGCCTATGTCCTGAATGGTATTACCTAGGTTTTCTTCTAGAGTTTTTATGGTTTTAGGTCTAACATTTAAGTCTCTAATCCATCTTGAATTAATTTTCGTATAAGGAGTAAGGAAAGGATCCAGTTTCAGCTTTCTACTTATGGCTAGCCAATTTTCCCAGCACCATTTATTAAATAGGGAATTCTTTCCCCATTTCTTGTTTTTGTCAGGTTTGTCAAAGACCAGATGGCTGTAGATGTGTGGTATTATTTCTGAGGGCTCTGTTCTGTTCCATTGGTCTATATCTCTGTTTTGGTACCAGTACCATGCTGTTTTGGTTACTGTAGCCTTGTAGTATAGTTTGAAGTCAGGTAGAATGACTTTGACGAGTTGAGAGAAGAAGGCTTCAGTCCATAAAATTCTCAGAGCTACAGGAGGAATTACGTACCCAGTGCAAAGAAGGTAAAAGTCTTGAAAAAAGAATGGAAGAATGGATAACTAGAATAATCAATGCAGAGAAGGCCATAAACGAACTGACAGAGATAAAAACCATGACATGAGAAATACGTGACAAATGCACAAGCTTCAGTAACCGACTCGATCAACTGAAAGAGTATCAGCGATTGAGGATCAAATGAATGAAATGAAGCAAGAAGAGAAGTCTAAAGAAAAAAGAGGAAAAAGAAATGAACAAAGCCTTCAAGAAGTATGGGATTATGTGAAAAGACCAAATCTACGTCTGATTGGGGTGCCTGAAAGTGAGGGGGAAAATGGAACCAAGTTGGAAAACACTCTTCAGGATATCATCCAGGAGAACTTCCCCAACCTAGTAAGGCAGGCCAATATTCAAATTCAGGAAATACAGAGAATGCCACAAAGATACTCCTCGAGAAGAGCAACTCCAAGACACATAATTGCCAGATTCACCAAAGTTGAAATGAAGGAAAAACTGTTAAGGGCAGCCAGAGAGAAAGGTCGGGTTACCCACAAAGGGAAGCCCATCAGACTAACAGCAGATCTGTCAGCAGAAACTCTACAAGCCAGAAGAGTGTGGGGGCCAATATTCAACATTCTTAAAGAAAAGAATCTTCAACCCAGAATTTCATATCCAGCCAAACTAAGTTTCATAAGTGAAGGAGAAATAAAATCCTTTACAGATAAGCAAATGCTTAGAGATTCAGGGTCTTACAAGAGACCCTGAAGGAAGCACTAAACATGGAAAGGAACAACCGGTACCAGCCATTGCAAAAGCATGCCAAAATGTAAAGACCATCGATGCTAGGAAGAAACTGCATCAACTAACGAGCAAAATATCAGTTAGTATCATAATGACAGGATCAAGTTCACACATAACAATCTTAACCTTAAATGTAAATGGACTAAATGGTCCAATTAAAAGACACAGACTGGCAAACTGGATAAAAAGTCAAGACCCATCAGTTTGCTGTATTCAGGAGACCCATCTCACATGCAGAGACACACATAGGCTCAAAATAAAGGGATGGAGGAAGATCTACCAAGCAAATGGAGAACAAAAAAAAAGCAGGGTTTGCAATACTAGTCTCTGATAAAACAGACTTTAAACCATCAAAGATCAAAAGAGACAAAGAAGGCCATTACATAATGGTAAAAGGATCAATTCAACAGGAAGAGCTAACTATCCTAAATATATATGCACCCAATACAGGAGCACCCAGATTCATAAAGCAAGTCCTTAGAGACTTACAAAGAGACTTAGACTCCCATACAATAATAATGGGAGACTTCAACACCCCACTGTCAACATTAGACAGATCAACGAGACAGAAAGTTAACAAGGATATCCAGGAATTGAACTCATCTCTGCACCAAGTGGACCTAATAGACATCTACAGAACTCTCCTCCCCAAATCAACAGAATATACATTCTTCTCAGCACCACATTGCACTTATTCCAAAATTGACCACATAATTGGAAGTAAAGCACTCCTCAGCAAATGTACAAGAAGAAATTATAACAAACTGTCTCTCAGACCACAGTGCAATCAAACTAGAACTCAGGACTAAGAAACTCAATCAAAACCGCTCAACTACATGGAAATTGAACAACCTGCTCCTCAATGATTACTGGGTACATAACAAAATGAAGGCAGATAAAGATGTTCTTTGAAACCAATGAGAACAAAGATACAACATACCAGAATCTCTGGGACACATTTAAAGCAGTGTGTAGAGGGAAATTTATAGCACTAAATGCCCACAAGAGAAAGCTGGAACGATCTAAAATTGACACTCTAACATCACAATTAAAAGAACTAGAGAAGCACGAGCAAACACATTCAAAAGCTAGCAGAAGGCAAGAAATAACTAAGATCAGATCAGAACTGAAGGAGATAGAGACACAAAAAACCCTCCAAAAAATGAATCCAGGAGTTGGTTTTTTGAAAAGATCAACAAAATGGATAGACTGCTAGCAAGACTAATAAAGAAGAAAAGAGAGAAGAATCAAATAGATGCAATAAAAAATGATAAAGGGGATATCACCACCGACCCCACAGAAATACAGACTACCATCAGAGAATACTATAAACACCTCTACGCAAATAAACTGGAAAATCTAGAAGAAATGGATAATTTCCTGGACACTTACACTCTTCCAAGACTAAACCAGGAAGAAGTTGAATCCCTGAATAGACCAATAGCAGGCTCTGAAATTGTGGCAATAATTAATAGCCTACCAACCAAAAAAAGTCCAGGACCAGATGGATTCACAGCTGAATTCTACCAGAGGTACAAGGAGGAGCTGTACCATTCCTTCTGAAACTATTCCAATCAATAGAAAAAGAGGGAATCCTCCCTAACTCATTTTATGAGGCCAACATCATCTGATTCCAAAGCCTGGCAGAGACACAACAACAAAAAAGAGAATTTTAGACCAATATCCCTGATGAACATTGATGCAAAAATCCTTAATAAAATACTGGCAAACCGAATCCAGCAGCACATCAAAAAGCTTATCCACCACGATCAAGTGGGCTTCATCCCTGGGAGGCAAGGCTGGTTCAACATATGCAAATCAATAAACGTAATCCAGCATATAAACAGAACCAAAGACAAGAACCACATGATTATCTCAATAGATGCAGAAAAGGCCTTTGACAAAATTCAACAGCCCTTCGTGCTAAAAACTCTCAATAAATTCGGTATTGATGGAATGTATCTCAAAATAATAAGAGCTATTTATGACAAACCCACAACCAACATTATACTGAATGGGCAAAAACTGTAAGCATTCCCTTTGAAAACTGGCACAAGACAGGGATACCCTCTCTCACCACTCCAATTCAACATAGTGTTGGAAGTTCTGGCTAGGGCAATCAGGCAAGAGAAAGAAATCAAGGGTATTCAGTTAGGAAAAGAAGAAGTCAAATTGTCCCTGTTTGCAGATGACATGATTGTATATTTAGAAAACCCCATCATCTCAGCCCAAAATCTCCTTAAGCTAATAAGCAACTTCAGCAAAGTCTCAGGATATAACATTAATGTGCAAAAATCACAAGCATTCTTGTACACCAGTAACAGACAAACAGAGAGCCAAATCATGAATGAACTTCCATTCACAACTGTTTCAAAGAGAATAAAATACCTAGGAATCCAACTGACAAGGGATGTAAAGGACCTCTTCAAGGAGAACTACAAACCACTGCTCAGTGAAATAAAAGAGGACACAAACAAATGGAAGAATGTACCATGCTCATGGATAGGAAGAATCAATATCATGGAAATGGCCATACTGCCCAAGGTAATTTATAGATTCAATGCCATCCCCATCAAGCTGCCAATGAGTTTTTTCACAGAATTGGAAGAAACTGCTCTAAAGTTCATATGGAACCAAAAAAGAGCCCGCATTGCCAAGACAATCCTAAGTCAAAAGAACAAAGCTGGAGGCATCACACTACCTGACTTCAAACTACACTGTAATAAACCTTTTTATACCCTTTTGATGTATGTGTGTGGCATCGTCAGTATTGACATCCAAACTGCATGGGTTTGGGTGGGTTATCTGCCTCTGCAAGTGACACAACAGCCCTCCACTTGAAATGCCTTGACACTGTAACTGCCTCTCTGTCTCTACTTCAGACCCATCTGGGGACAAAACAAGGACACCTTGGGCTAACTTGGATTTATTCTCCTCTCTGTGGTAGATGGACATCTCAAAAGTAGAAAATAAGTTGAATCACAGAAAATAAAGTTCTGTTTCTTTCCTATGTTGAATTACAGACTGGCATTCATACCCACTCTATCAGATTACCTGATGATTCAGTCATATGCATGACCCATGTGAATAGCCTCCTACTAGTATCGCTTCGCCCAGGAGGCGGCCAAAGCTTTGTGGACAGACATCAGAATCGTTGAAGGAACTTTAAAAATATTGCACATGCTAGGAGCCTATAAAGTGACAGCTTGCTAGCCAGGGACAAACTGATATGGAAAGGGGTAAATTAGGACGTGTATGTTTAAAAGAAGTACCTCAGTTAATTCTAACAATTAGTCAGGTATAGAACATATTGACCAGATTAATTCTGTAACACTGGATTATTTTAATGACTAGCATATCTTGAATCAGGAACATTTGACCCCAAGTATATACATTCTTTAATAGCCAAATGCTCAAATTTATTAGATTTAGGTCCTCAACTTTCCAGTTGTGTGTGTGTGTGTGTGTGTGTGTGTGTGTGTGTTTTCCAATATGAGTGAGAATATGTGGTGTTTATCTTTCTGTGGCTGACTTCCCAAGAATATTCTGATCCCATCATTTGCTTTTTGACCTGTTGTCCACATGGGCAGATAGTACCAAACATACAAATTCATTGGAAATATGTTGAAGAATTAGGCCATAAATTTCAGACAGCAGAATAATAGTGACACAGCTGGGGGAAACCATACAGTTTTCTTATGAATTAGCTAAACAGGAAAAAAAAATCAACAATTAGTCCTTTATCCAATTCATACTGAATATTATTGGTAGAAATGATCAGCACAAAAGACAGTGACAACAGTTAAAAGAACACGTGGCAAAATATGTTTGAGATGAAAACCTGACTAAA
Organism: Theropithecus gelada; assembly: GCF_003255815.1. NCBI lineage: Eukaryota > Metazoa > Chordata > Mammalia > Primates > Cercopithecidae > Theropithecus > Theropithecus gelada. Next base: position 30,243,364 of record NC_037679.1, on the reverse strand, counting down.
GAATTATGTTGATGCTCATCTTGAAACATGCAAGTATTGAAAAGGAAAAAATTAGACTTGGCAAAAGGAATCAATACTAAATAAAACTGTGAACAGCTAAATTGGAACATGTTAAAATTTATGATTGCCTTCAAACTGACAGAAAAATCCAATCTTTTTAACTAAGTTTAATATGAATAATTTGACTCAAGACAATTGAATTTGGTACAAATAATGACCATAACAGAAAATTTGTAATTGCAGAAACTATAATCAGTAAAAATTTAATATGAACACTACCAAAAAAAATCCCCATTTTGAAAAACAATTTTATTTAAACCTTATGTGGAAAATAATTGATTCCAATGAAAAGAATTTCAGTAAATTCAAAGTCAAAATGGAAAAAATTAGAAACGTTTTAGTGCCTTGGAATAAAAAACTTTATCAAGAAATTAAAGTAGCTTAGTAGAAATTAGAACTAAAAGTACTTTTTAGATGAATATTTATCCATCTAAGTATAATTCTGATGCAATGGTTTCTACTCTTAAACCCAAGGGTCAAGAGATTCTCAGGTCAGAACATCCACAGAGCCAAAAATGGTTGGGTCAAAACAAAAGGCTCAAAACTTCTGCACCAAAGTATCTATAGTGGAGTATCAAGAAAAAGATGATCAGGAAAAATCTGGAATATGAAGTAAAACCAGCAGATTAGGGCAATGTGTATCTGGAAGAAAGAGCATAAAAGACAAGCCATACTTCAAACATTTTTCTACCACTCCTTGTCTAGATTCTTCCTGGGGGAACTGAACCATAATTTCTAAGCCTGGAATTTGCCAGAAACAGTCATCTTTCATAATGCAATTTTTGCCATAATAAAAAAGACAGATAATAATAATTATTGGAGAGGATGTGGAGAAATTGACACTCTCATACACTGTTGGTGGGACTGTAAAATGGCGCAGCCACTTTTTCACAAATGTTCCTAGTGACATTATTCATAATAGCCAAAAAATGGAAACAATCCACCTGATGAATGGGTAAACAAAATGCAGAATATTATTAGGCTATAAAAATAAATGAAGTACTGATACATGCTAAAGAATCAATGAACTTTGAGAGCATTATGCTAAGTGAAAGAAGCCAGCCACAAGAGGCCACAAGTTGTAAGATTTCATTTATATTAAATGCCCAGAATAGGCAAATCTGTAGAGACAAAAAGTAGATGAGTGATTGCTTAGGGCTAGAAGGGGGCAGAGAGGAAATAGGTAGTAAAATGAGTACAAGGTTTCTCTTGGGGACAGTAAAAATGTTCTAAAATTGATCATGGTGATGGCTGCACTCTGTGAATATACTAACAACCATTGAATTGTACACTTTAATTCAGTGAATTGTATGGTATGTGAATTATATGACAATAAAGCCTGTATTAAAAATACAAATCTCCACGAAGAAAGTAACGTTCTAAGGCCTTTGGAAGTCAGTTTGCCTCTTTGAGTGTCAGTCTCTTCTTTTGTGTAATGTTGCTGTAATGGATGATAATAATACCTTCTAAGGATGCTGTAAGAATAAATGAAGTGATGAATGTGAGAATGCTTATACAGCATATGGCAGACACGAGAGAGGAAGCTCACTGTCCAGCAAGTTCTATGCTTTTCCTTCCATGGTAGAGAACTGTCACAGGGAAACAGAAACCTAGGCAGGAACTACATTTTCTTTGGCTCTTTGCATCCAGTTGTGCTGTGATCTAGTTCTGACCAATGGCATATAAGAAAAAGTGATGTGTGTGGTCAGGGTGGTTGAATATCAACCACTTGAAATCTGTTATATTTGTCCCACCTTCCCTTTTCCCTCACACCTGGTGGATGCTGAATAGTTGATAGCGAGGGTGGAACCATAAGATGGAAGATGTCTGGGTCCTTAAATCCCTGTGTAGAAAAACCCATTTGCCAACTGGGTACATCACATAGGATAGGTAGTCTCAACAATAAATAAACTTCTATATGGTTGGAGTGCTTTTATTATAGCAGGTAGTGTTACCTTCACTAATGCAGAAATTTTAGTAGGCACTTCATATATTTTTGACCAGAAATATACATCTTTGTCAGTTTTTAGTACCTTTGAAATTTTAAAATGAAAGCCGGTAAGACTGATAAGAGGGCAAATACGGAAGTCTAAAAGATTGAGAACATGAATGGATGGGGGAAGGCTGTTGCTGACTCCCTCCAACTTTAATCCTTTTGTTTATTGTACCATTCACTGCTCAACCTTATTTTAGACCTCTATTGCACTTCATTCAATGCCAAGGTCTTGGAGCAAACACCACAATAATTCTGAGTCCTCTGCACTATTTACCAACCCTAATATCTACAGTGAGCCTACATTCTTGAGGAGAGAGACAAACAATAAATAAAACAAATAAAGACATATGAAATATTAGGTGATAAGAAGCCCATATGAAACAATGGCTAACCTGATTTTTCAGGCAAATGATATCTAATCTAATGGACTAAAGAATAGGGCCATGCGTGTTGGCTCATGCCTGTAATTCCAGCACTTTGCGAGGCCGAGGCATGCGGATCATCTGAGCTCAGGAGTTCAAGATCAGCCTGGGCAACATGGTGAAACCTTGTCTCTACAAAAAAAATACAAATATTAGCTGGATGCAGTGACTTGCACCTGTAGTCCCAGTCACTTGAAAGGCTGAGGCAGGAGAATCACTTGAGCCTAGGAGATGGAGGTTGCAGTGAGCTGAGATGTCATGCCACTGCACTCCTGCCTGAGTAACAGAGCAAGACTCTGTCTCAAAAATAGAAAAAAAAAGAAAAAAAAAAAAGGAAAGAAAGAAGTAAATAAAGCGAGAAAGGCAGTATGGGAGCTCTGGAGTGATGTTCAGTTTTAAATAACATAGGGAATCACAGAGAAAGAACAAAGATTTTAATATAGCAAGGGAGCAAGCCATTACTCCCAGAGAGAGGAATAGCTGTACAAAGGCCTTGAGATGGGAGCATTCTAGGTGTGTTCAAGAAACAGGGATGGGGTCAGGAGGTGAACAGCAAGGAGGCAGGTTGGCCATGGTGATGAATGACAGGAAAGAGGTCTCAGAGGTAAGATGGTAGGGTTAGATTGTGTAGAGGCCTGGGGACTAGAGAAAGAGCACAGTGGTGTATCTAAGAGTTCAAGATCAGAGAGAAGTGGCTGCTGCTATTGACCTCAGCAGTGAATGCCAGCACATCTCCAAAGACAGACAGGTCTCGTTTTACTTTAGCAGATATCACTTCAGGAACTAGACTGTCATCCCAGGCCGGAAGCAGCCAGAGCTCAGATGGTGACTGGCATTCCAGATGTCCCCAACCCTTGCCACCATGAAGGTGCATCAGTGCATGTACACCAAGATGACATACTTGGTGGAAGCAAGGGAGAGGAAAGAAGTTTGAAAGGCTGAACATTTACCAGACAGGTTATTTAATCTGGAAGAGATTGAGTTTATAAGAATAAGAAAATAAAGATACTCTGTATCCTTTGCACATCTTGGTTGTACTGTATTAGCTTTTTAAAATTAATTTTTGTGGGTACATAGTAGGCACATATATTTAGGGGGTACATGAGATATTTTGATACAGACATGCAATGAGTATAACAACATCATGGAAAAAGGGAGTATTCATCCCCTCAAGCATTTATTTTTTGTGTTGGCATATAGAAATGCTACTGATCTTTGTATGATGATTTTGTATGCTGCAACTTTACTGAATTTTCCTATCAGTTCTAATAGTTTTTTGGTGGATTCCTTAGGTTTTGGTAGATTTTTTAGGTTTCTTGGTGGATTCTTAAGATTTTTCCAAATATAAGATCATATCATCTGCAAACAAGAATAATTTGTGGGTTTAATTTGTATGTAGTGTTTTTCTTCCTTTCTAATTTGAATGCTCTTTACTTTTGATTTATCTAGCTAAGAGTTCCAGTACTATGCTGAATAATGTGTCTTTGTCTAGTTTTGGCCTCATATAATGAGTTTGGAGGTATTCTGTCCTCTCTATTTTGTGGAATAGTTGAGTAGGATTGGTATTAGTTCTTTAAATGTCTGATAGAATTCAGTCCTACCCTTTCTTTTATGGGGAGACTTTTTATCATGACTTGGGTCTCTTTTGTTGTTATTCATCTGTTCGTGTTTTGGATTTCTTCATGTTTCAATATTGGTAGGTTGTATGTGTCTTGGAGTTTGCCTATTCTGGATTTTCCAATTTATTGGCATATAGTTGCTTATAGTAGATACCAATGATCCTTTGAATATGTGTGGTACCAGTTTTAGTGCCTCCTTTTTCATCTCTGATTTTATTTATTTGGATCTTCTCCCATTTTTTCTTTGTTAGTCTGGCTAAAGGGTTTGTCAATTTTGTTTATCTTTTCAAAAAACCAACTTTGTGTTAGTTGTTCTTTTGTATTATTTTAGTTTCATTTCAAATTCATTTATTTTTTCTCTGATATTTATTATTTATTTATTATTTCTCTTCTTCTAATTTTGGTTTCAGTTTACTCTTGCTTTTCTGGTTTCTTAACATACTTTTTAGGTTATTTGTTTGAAGTTTTTCTTCTTTACTGGTGTAGACACTTATAGCCATACACTTCCCTCCTAGTACTGCTTTTGCTGTATCCCACAGATTTTGGAGGGTTGTGTTTCCATTATCATTTGTTTCAAGAAATTTTTCTTATTTTATTTTTTTAGATGGGGTCTCAGTCTGTCACTGAGGCTGGAGTGTAGTGGCATGACCATGGCTCACTGCATCTTTAAACTTCTGGGCTCAAGTGATCCTCCCACCTCAGCCTCCCGAGTAGCTGGGACCTCAGGCACATGCCACCATGCCCACCTATTTTTTTCTTTTATTTGTAGAGACAAGGTCTTGTTGTGTTGCCCAGGCTGGTCTCAAACTCCTGGGCTCAAGCAATTTTCCCTTGTTGGCTTCCCAAAGTGATGGGATTATAGATGTGAGCCACTACACCAGCCTTCAGTTTTCTGCTTAATTTCTTCATTGACCTGTTGGTCATTCAGGAGCATATTGTTTAATTTCCATGTGTTTGTGTAGTTACAAAATTCCTCTTGTTACTGATTTCTAGTTTTATTTAATTGTGGTCACAGAAGATGTGTGATATTATTTCAAGTTTTTGAATGTTTTAAGACTTGTTTTGTGACCTAACATATGGTCTATCCTTGAGAATGATTCATGTGCTGAGGAGAAGAATGTGTATTCTGCAGGTTTTGACTAAAATGTTCTATATATCTGTCAGATCTTTTTGCTCTATTGTGCAGATTAAATTTGATGTTTCTTTGTTGATTTTCTGTCTGGGAGATCTGTCCAATGCTGAAATTGGGATGTTGAAGTTTCCAGGTATTGTTGTATTTAGATCTACCTCTGTCTTTAGCTCTAATAATATTTGCTTTATGTATCTGGGTGCTCCAGAATTGGCTGCATATATATTTACAATCATTATACTCTCTTGCTAAATTTACCCCTTTATTATGATATAATGACCTTTGTCTCTTCTTACAGTTTTTGTCTTGAAATCTATTTTGTCTGACATAAATATAGTTACTCTTGTTCTTTTTTGGTTTCTGGTGAGATGGAATATCTTTTTCCATCCCTTTATTTTCAGTCTATGTGTATCTTTATGGATGGAGTGTGTTTCTTATAAGCACCAGATTCTTGGGCCTTATTTTACATCCATTCAGCCACTCTATGTCTTTTGATTGGAAAGTGTAGTCCATTTACATTCAATATTATTATGGATAAGTAAGGACTTACTTCGGCTATTTTGTTATTTGTTTTCTGGTTGTTTTGTGGTCTTTTCTTCTTCTTTTCCTTCTTTCCTATCTTCCTTTTAGTGAACGTGATTTTTCTCTGGTGGTATGATTTAATTTTTTACATGTGTGTTTTGTGTGTATCTATTGTATGCTTTTTAATTTGAGGTTACCATCTTATTACCCATTGCTTTAAACTGATGACAGCATTCATTGGATAAACAAATATGCAAAAAGAAAACTAATAAAAACTCTACACCTTAACTTTGTCCCCTGGCTTTTTAACTTTTTGTTGCTTATCTTTATGTCTTATTGTACTGTCTATGTCTTGAAAAGTTGTTGTAGTTGTTATTTTATTTTTCATCATTTAGCCTTTATACTTGAGTAGTTTACACACCACAATTATGGTGTTATAATATTCTGTGTTTTTCTGTATGCTTACAATTACTAGTGAGTTTGGTACCTTCAGGTGATTCCTTCTTGCTCATTAACATCCTTTTCTTTTAGATTGAAGAACGCCCTTTAGCATGTCTTGTATGATAGATCTGGTGTTGATGAAATCCTCTAGTTTTTATTTGTCTGGGAAGGTCTTTATTTCTCCTTCTAGCTTGAAGAATATTTTCACTGGATATGGTATTCTAGGATAAAAGGGTTTTTATTTGTTTGTTTGTTTGTTTGCCTTCAGCACTTCAAATATGTCATGCCAGTCTCTTCTGGACTGTAAGGCTTCCAGTGAAAAGTTTACTACCAAACTTACTGGAGCTCTATTATATGTTATCTGTTTCTTTTCTCCTGCTGTTTTAGAATCCTTTCTTTATCCTTGACCTTTGGGAGTTTTATTATTAAATGCCTGAGGTAGTCTTATTTGGGTTAAACCTGCTTGGTGTTCTATCACTTTTTTTGTATTTTAATATGCATTTTTCTTTAGATTTAGGGAATTCTCTAGTATTATCCCTTTGAATAAACTTTCTACGAATATCTCTTTCTTAACTTCCTTTTTAAGGCCAATAACTCTTATATTTTCCCTCCTGAAGCTATTTTCTAGATTTCGTAGGTGTGCTTCATTCTCTTTTATTCTTTTTTTCTTTGGTCTTCCCTGATTATGTATTTTCAAATAGCCTGTATTCAAGCTCACTAATTCTTTCTTCTGCTTGATCAGGTCTGCTATTGAGAGACTGTGATGCATTCTTTAGTATGTCAATTGCATTTTCAACTCTAGAATTTCTGCTTGATTCTTTTTGATTAGTGCAATCTCTTTGTTAAATTTATCTGATAGAATTCTGAATTCCTTCTCTGTGTTATCTTGAATTTCTTTGAGTTTGCCCAAAACAGCAATTTTGAATTGTCTGTATGAAAGGACACATATCTATATCTCTATTTCTCCAGGACCAGCCCCTGGTGCCTTATTTAGTTTATTTGGTAAGGTCATGTTTTCCTGAATGATCCTAATGCTTGTAGATATTTGTCATTGTTTGGACATTGAAGAGTTAGGTATTTATTGTAGTTTTCAGCTCCTGGACCTGTTTGTGCCCACCCTTCTTGAGAAGGCTTTCCAGGTATTTGAAAGGACGTAGGCCTCAAGCCCAGTAAAGTGGCATTTCTATGTGTTTTTGGAGACACATAGAAGTGCCACTTTGGTGGTCTTGGATAAGATCTGTAAGAAGTCTCTGGATTACTAGGCAGAGACTCTTGTTCTTTTCCCTTACTTTCTCCTAAGAAATGGAGTCTTTCTCTCTGTGCTGAGCCACCTGGAACTGGGGGTGTGGTGACGCAATCATTCCCTGTCACTACGACCACTGGGACTGTGCTGGTTCAAGAACAGCACTGGTTCTCACACAGGCCCTGCTGTAACCACTACTTGGTTATCACCTATGTTCACTCAAGGCCCTACAGGCTTATAATAAGCAGGTGGCAAGGCCAGCCAGGTTTGTGTCCTTCCCTTCAGGGCAGTGAGCTTCCCTAGACCCTGGGTGGTTCTAGAGATGCTGTCTGAGAGCCAGAAATTGACTCTCAGAAACCTTAGAAATTTGCCTGATGTTCTATTCTACTGCTGCTAAGCAGACAATAAAACCACAATGCAAAGTCCTCAGTCTGCCTTCCCCTTTACATAGGCAGAGGAGCCTCTCCCTGTGGCCACCACCACCACAGCACATGGGAGATTCTGCCAGGCCACCACCAATGTTCACTTAAAGCCTGAGGGCTCTTCAGTTAGCTTATGGTGAATGCTGCCAGACCTAGGACTCACTCTTCAGGGCAGTAGGCACCCCTCTGGCCCACAAAAGATCCAGAAATACTGTCTAAGAGCTAGGCCCTGACTTGGGGAACCCAAGAGTCTGTTTGTTGCTCTACCTCACAGTGTTCAAGTTGGTATACAAGGTGCAAGACGAAGTCCCTTTTATTTTCCCTCTACTTTTCTCAAACAGAAGGAGATTTTCACCATAGCCACCACAGCTGCGAATGTGTTGGGTCACACCTGAAGTCAGCACATCTCAGAGCCCAGGGCCCATGGCATAATACTTGAGTATTGCTACCTGTTATTCAGGGGCCAAGGGCTCTTTAGTCAGCAGGTGATGAATTCTGCCAGGACTGGGCTCTTCCTTTCATTGCTATGAGCTGTACTACTTGGGGTTGGGAGAGGGATGGTGCAAGCCCTCCTCATGACAATTGGTGCCTCCCTAGGTCACATGCCATCCTAGTCCACTGACTCTGAGCCCAGTTTAGGACTAGGAATTGCAGTCCTTGTGTCCTACACTGACTTTTAAGTTTATCTAGGACCCCAGAGCACTTTGGCCTATGGTGACAAGGCGCATCGAGAAACTCAAGTTTTGACCTCTGGGATGGGCAATTCTCTTTTGGCTATGGCTAGTCCAAATTCTCCCTCCATGCGTGGGAACTGGCTGAGCCCAGCATGGTTTTGCTCTCCATTGTGACAGGGCAGCACTGAATTCAATGTAAAGTACACCCATCACTTGCCTCTCCTCTGTAAGAATCTTGCAGACTCTTTCTCTGCACCACACAGCCACTGCTATGGGATGGTGCAGGGGTGGTGTAAGCAATTGAAGACTTTCTCTCTGACCCTCTTCAATGTCTTTTTCAGTTATATGAAAGTAAAACAAAGTACTGTGATTGCTCACCTATATTTTGGTTCTTGTGACAGTGCTTTTCTGTGTATTGATAGTTGTTAAAATTTGCTGTTCTCCTAGGGGATCAGAGTGTAGACTTCTATTCCACCATCTTGCTCCACACTGCTCTGTCTGTATTAGCTTTTGATCTTTGCTACAACTCTAGAAATTAATTTTCTTTCAATGAAATTAAAATTATATTATTCTGGGAATATTTCTATCCAAAATTATATGAGTTACAAAAATTAAACTGTGAATCTTATTTATTTCATGGATTATACTTTATGATGTGTATGACCTTAAAATCTTACCTGTTGATTTTAACGAAAAACATCTCATTGTTTTTAAGGAAAAACGAACTCATTGTTCTTTTCCCTTACTTTCTCCCAAGAAATGGAGTCTTTCTCTCTGTGCTGAGCCACCTGGAACCAGGGGTGTGGTGATGCAAGCATTCTCTGTCACTACCACCACTGGGACTGTGCTGGTTCAAGAACAACACTGGTTCTCACACAAGCCCTTCTGTAACCACTACTTGGCTGCACCTATGTTCACTCAAGGCCCTACAGGCTTATAATAAGCACAGAAATTGGCTCACATGATTGATTAGGGAGGCTGGCAAGTCCCAGGATCTGCAGGATGAGTCAGCAAGCTAGAGACCTGAGAGAGCTGGCAAATTAGTTCCAGTCTAAATCTGACGGCCTGAGAACCAGAAGAGCAGATGGCATAGCTCCAGTTCAAAGGCGGGTAGGCTTGAGACCGAGGAAGACCTGATGTTTCAGTTTGAGTCCAAAGGCAGGAATAAAAGCCAATGCCCAGTTCACAGATCATCAGGTAAGAAGACTGCTCTCTTACTTTGGGGAGAGTTAGCCATTTTGTTCTGTCCAGGCCTTCAACTGATTAGATTAGTCCCACCAACATTATAGAGATTAATTTGCTTTATTCAGTCTTCTGATTTAAATTTTAGTCTCACTAAAAAATGCTCTCGTGTAAACACCCAAGATAATGTTTGGCAAAATATCTGGGTACCACATGGCCCAGTCAGGTTAGCACAAAAAATTAAGCATTACATTTATAATACAGAAATTATATCTGGAGATTAGTGGTTAGTGATTAGCATGGTTCCTTCAGAGAAGATTGATAAAAACAGTACTTCTGACTCCCTGCTGTCAAGGAATCAAGGAAAAGAAAAAAAAAAAAAACAACTTAGTACTGCATCTTCTCAGTGGGTTACTCAAATATCTGTAGAATATGCCCAGTATATTATGATCCCAGCCCTGGAGAGAAAGGGCACTTTACAGTTTTGGTGATGATGATGATGAAGTGTAAGTCACTTAAATACTCGACAGTTTTATTTATGGAGCGAGACACTTCCTTTAATGCTATTTTATAGGCAACAGGGAAAAATCTGCAAACATATTTTGGATAACATACAAGTTTGTCAGGGTCTTGGGTTACTCAGCACTCAGAATGCAGGCATACCTTGTGTTAACATGGAACATTTACACTTTATGCAAGCAGGGCTTGGGGAAGTTTTAAAATATCTGGAAAACAGACTTTGTATTAAGATGTTTATACCAGAATTATGAGTATATCACAGTTTTTCCAGGAAATGGTTTAGTAGACAAGGTTGATTCAGAAGCAGTTCTTGACATAATGGAAGTCTTTAAACCTTGGAGTCTACTGTTGCAGGAATATGGGGCAGTAAAATCAAGGGTGGACAGCATCTGTGTTCTTACCAACTTGCTTAAAGTTCAAACACTTCTTCTAGTGTCAGACCAGGGAACAAACCCTGGACCTGAGAGGGGAGCTGTGAATAACTACACTAAACAATTTCACTTTGACAAAAGTTATTCACCTGGAGCACAAAACTACTAGAACTTTGCCTTGACCATTCTGGATGGCAAATTAAGAGTTAGATGCTGTGAAATTAATTTTTGGCAATCAGTCTTTCTCTCTCTTCTCTTAATCGAAGTCATAGAATCATGTCTTACACTTGAAAGCACATTTAGAGGTTGGCTAGTTTCAATGTTTCTCATTATTCATAATTTGGGGGTTCATTAGGTCTGGTTGGGCCACATATCTCACCATGGGAGTCTCCATTGTAAGATGTTATGAGTGTAAAACTTCAGGGATGTTTCTAATTGATCCTTTGAGTAGAGGAAGTATTTTCTCAGTCACATATATGCCATTGGTAGAAGTGGTTTCATTCATTCTTCTACAACAGCAGTTTCAAAACATAGAGGATTTACTCATTTCATTTACTTCTTCATTTAACAAATATGTGTTAGATGTCTGGACACTATGGCTGGCAGTGGAAACAAGAGGTGATCAAAAACAAAGAAGGACCCTGTCCTTATGTTACTCACAGTTTAGGATTTTATCAGTAATTTCCATAATAATCTAATTATTATTCAGATCTTTTACATTTCATTATAACAGCATAATGAGAAAAATAATAAAAGAAATGAAATTTAAAATTTCCCCTCTGCTCTCTTATTTTGACTTCCTTCATTTAAAAATATTTCTTTCACGTAATTATCTTATGCCTACCTTTAAACCATAATGTTGATTGTGGTGCACATTTTGCATTCAACTTTTCCTATCTAAATGATCTTTGTAGACTCTTCTCCATAAATGTTGTGTCACACGTATTTCCCCTATTACCATGTTCAAAATGATCACCTTTATAAATACAGGTAACTTGCCATATAATTAAATATTCTTTTATTTGGGGACATTTAATTGTATATAGTTCAGCAATAAATAACATTGGTGTTAGTTTCTTTTTTCTTCTTTTCTACTGTTTCTTTCAGTGACTAAAGAATTGGAATTATATACATGAGAGTAATGAGATGTTTTTCTTCTGTGTTAAGCAAGGTGAGAGATGGACTGATATTTTGGGGTCAATCAAATTGATCCTATCCAATCTATTCTAGATTTATCCTAGAATTCCAGTTGAGTAGAAGAACTAGTATGAAACCCAAAAGGAAACCAAACACATTTTGTAATGCATGATGCAAACATGTTTTTCTCTTCTTTTTATTAAAAGAAAAAAAATAGAGGGATGTATGTATGTGTGTGTGTGTATGTGTATATATATATATACACACACACATATATATACACACACACAGTCATAGGATTACATATACATGAAAAAAGACATTGAAACCACTGACAGTATTTCAAAATAATTTTTTTTCAAATTTAAATTATACTTACCACATATTTATGCTGGCTTGCTGGAATTCTGAAATGTGAGTTCATCATTAAAATGACTGTAATTTCTTATAATACAGAAAGAATTATTTTTAGCCAATCTTGTGATCATTCCACTGTGTGTTAATATCCCTTCCCTTGTCAACCATAGGCTTCTTCCTTTGTGTAAAAATAAGTATGGACTTACTGGAAGGAAAGTCTATGCCATTTTACCTCTCTTGGGTTGCTTCTTCAAAGGGTTGTGGATGGGGATATTGGGGTGGATATTCCTGTTGAGAGTCCTCATGTAGCTATCACAGTAATGTCTCTAATGGAGGACAGGCAGGATCTAATGAAGAGCAGGATGCAGTAAAGCTGTTAAGTCGAGCCCCACATGGTTCTTCTGGATTTCAATTATTCCGTGCGGCTGATGAGATTCTGAATTACCAACAGCTGCTCATTTGCTCACTTTCTTGTCTGCCACAGCTGCCAACAGCTGTTCTTTCTTACCCCATATCCAGATGCAAACAGCTGTTCTCCCTTTCTTTACAATTGTTAGCAGTGGCTCATTTTTGCTTCAAACACATGGACAACTGCAGCAATAGGAATTGTATTTTTCAGTTGTGAGGAAATGTTGGACAGCTTCATGAAGGTTGAATGGAGTAAGGGAAAGAAGGAATGAGAAGTGATTGGATACAGAAGGAGCCTGTGTTGGTAAGACAGAAGGTGAATAAGATAATTCTAGTTATTCTTCAGTGGCTTGCATATGTCTGTGACAATGGATACTTGTAGTTCTTTCTTACCTTCCTTTCTTTCCATTTACCTTGGAAAGCAAGGAGTCATCGCTAACAAACACACCCCAGGAAACTGAGTACGTAGGAAAAAATTATGATAGTGCTCTAATGACTTGGTTTTTATTCATTTATTTAAGAAATATTTGTGGCTACTACTACATATCAGGTACTATTATAGAGACACAATAGATGCTAAACAAATGAGTATGTTTTCATGAATATGTTCACACAGAAATACAACTTATCAGTTCTGACTCTGTTTATGATATGAAAAACTAACATTTTAAATGAATTTTCTTTGTTTAATTCAGCCCTTTTCCTCCCTGCCATTAAAATTGGGGACCTTTGGATTATGTCGTTGATCAAGAAATATTCCTGGTTCTCATGTCTCTCTCTTTTTGCAGGGACTAGGGTGAGAAAAATGTAAAGAAGGGGGAAAAGAACTTACATTTATCGAGCCCTTATCGTATCTCCAGTACTGTGCATTGTTCTTTACGTAGGTTTTCTCATTTCCTTTTCATCAGAAAGTTAGGACATTGGCATAATTATTTTCATCTAGCTGATAAGGACACTGAAGTTGGAAGTGTGAAGCTGCTTACCTGAGGTCATATGGTCAGGGAATGATCCAGGACTGGACACAGACTCTTTCACCCCAAAGCACAAGTTCTTTCACTCTATCTAGCTTCCACATGCTTTTCCTTCCTCTATTCAGGCTGCAGAGATAACAGTGATAATTGGATTTAATACCTTAATCGTGGAAGCAGATACATAATGGATCTAAAGGCTTAATCTTCAATTGGAAATTGGTCCAAACGTTACTTCATCATTTTAAGCTGCAGGACAGTCATAAAAGATGAAATAAAAGGAGAGATGCTAGGGCTCATAGCTCAGGTTGCTATCACAAATAAAATCTCTACACCCTCAGGCTCTTCTCTGTTAACAGGGTTTCTAAAGAGTATTTGGCCAAAGTATGGGAGGACTTAATACTTGCATTTCACACCCTAACTTAATCCGTTAGTATCCAAACAATGTTAGCAGTTATACTTTGGGATATTGAGTGGGAGAGAACTGGCTGAGGCTCTAAGGAAACTTCCTATGGTTTAGGGAGCCATTAGGAAAAAGCTTCTTATTCTTGTAAAACTTTCTCAAACTTTCAGGGCTGGGTTCCTGTGGCTGGCTGATAGTCAGCCTCAGTTAGATTCTTGCCAAATTGAGCATCAACAGCTCATTTGGCTTGGAAGAAAAAGAAATGAGAAACAACTGACATTTGTATACTTGAAATTATGAGCTGTTTCTCTAACAAAGAGACCAAACACTTTTGGCTTGTTTTACAGTAAACATACACATTGAACAATCTGGCTGGCTAGCAGCTGGCTGTGCATATGTAGGGCATATGTGAACACATATGGATGCATAAAACTCACATATGTTCACTTAAAAGGACACTGTCAAGTCATTTTATGGCTTCTTTTTTGTTCTCTGGGCTCTATTGTTTGTAAAATCTTCTTAGCAGCTTAAACATATAATTTCTCTCCCTACTGATTTTTGTTCTTTCTTTCTTTTTTAAAGCAAGTATTTGGAATGGCAATCAAATAAATGAGACTGGTTCTATTTAATACCTAATCCTACTTAAGCATACACAGCAAAGTACATTGTCCAATCAGAAGTAAAGCACTATGAAAGAGACAATTCCTTATGAAGAGAAAAATAAGCATATTCTGTCTGCAGAGGAGACATTTCAGATTAATTAGTACTTACAAGATTATTTTCTGGCATTCCAGTGCTTTTAGTGTGTGTTAGATATTTCATATGGATATTAGTGACTATAATAAATCCTATTTTCTACTTTCTAAAATGTATTTTAGCAATATTTTTCTAGCTTCTTTATTAAGTAGAGGTCTTTTTTAAAAAAAATCTCTGCTTCGGGCAAATGCTGTGAAGAATCAAATCAGAATAGCCCAACAACCTGAAAAGATGCTAAAAAAATCACAACCAGTCAAAAAAACAAAAAGCAAAATAATAAATTACCATTTTACACCCATCAAGCTGGCAAAAAGTAAAAAGCAAAACCATACATAGCAAGTGAAGATGTGAGGGAAGGAGTACTTTCATACGTTGCTGGGCAAATGGGAATTTTAAGCAGATTTTTGAAAGTAAATTTGGAACATTTCATAAATTAAAAAAATGTTTACTTACCTCCGTACCAGTGCATAATGATATAGACAACAGCAGCATTATTTAATGTGGCAAAAATAAAACCAAGTGAATGCCCATCAATAGGGACTGTTGGTAAATAAATTAAGGCATATTTATACCATAGAATATAATATAGCCACTCAAAAGAGCAAAATGGAGCAATATCAGTTGACTTTGAAGAATTACCACCTGGTATTGTTGAGATAGAAAAGTAACATGTATAGAAGAATGTGTGAGTCTGCATTATGAATCAATGACCAAAACAACTTTTGTATGTATTCATTTGTCTCTCTATAGTCTTTCTATCTATCCATTTGTATAAAGTTATATGATGGAAAAAATTTGAACAGATACATACCAGGTTGTTAAGATGGGTTTTCTGGAAGGGGTTGGGGGAATTGTGGTGGTGGTAGGTGAGGAAGCTAAACAAAAAGGGAAGAATCTAATATAGGCAAAATCCAGTAAGAAATGGTCATATTTATGCAAAATTCTGTGTGTATACATTCAAGGGAATACTTGAAATAATAAGAGGTCATTAAAATAAAGACATTCTCATCTGCTACCAGAATCTCCGTGGACAGCGATAAAGGAGGATGTGACAATTCCAGATAAACTCAAATAATCCTGGAAAAAACTGAACTTGAGGGTTGACTGAAGGTTTATATGAGTTTCCCCTGGAAGAACAAGAGGAGCAGGTTGCATTCACTCATTTCAGGGTACTGGTGCCACCAAGTGGTGTCTGGAGCAATTGTTGGTGGCATTTTATTACCCCACTAGTGACAGAACCTCTTGGCTTACCTATGCCTTCCATGGTAGTAAACAGAATGGGGATGGCTCCAGTTCTCTGTGGAGTGAAGCACACACCTGTGATCCTGGCACTCATATGAACAGGAAGTATGAAAAAAATGTGTAGGGAGCAAACAGCTTTGGCCCTGGAATCTGACCTCCCCTTGGTTTCTACTGCTGGCAGTTGCTCTACCATGCCTGACCTTTACCTGTCAAGTCCCTTGAGGTGTGTTCAGAAGTTTATAACTACTTGGACAAGTGTCACAACTTGTATATCTTCTTTAACTGCTTTAACTGAGATTTTTATATAATCTCTCATATAGGTTTTCTCTTTTTATTGCTGCCGTCATGGCTTGGCCTTTCCTTGTTTCTTTACTGGTGTCATAAAAATGTTCATGGGCGGCCGGGCGCGGTGGCTCACCCCTGTAATCCCAGCACTTTGGGAGGCCGAGACGGACGGATCACGAGGTCAGGTGGCTAACACGGTGAAACCTCGTCTCTATTTAAAAAAAAAAAAACAAAAGAATTTAGCGGGGCGTGGTGACAAGCGCCTGTAGTCCCAGCTAGTCTGGAGGCTGAGGCAGGAGAATGGCACGAATCCGGGAGGCGGAGCTTGCAGTGAGCCTAGCTGGCGCCACTGCACACCTGTCTCAAAAAAAAAAAAAAAAAAAAAAAAAAAAAAAAAAAAAAAAAAATTGTTCATGGGCTTTCCTAGCCTCAGTCTCTCTCTGCTCCGATCGAGCCATAGCCCACTTCTATACTAAGCTTCCTGCAGTTCTGGTCATTTAACAACAGTACTGAAAAGCCTTCAGCTGTTTCTCTCTAACTACTAGCAGAGTCTGACCTCAGAACTCAGCACAGGCTTTTAACAGGGTGACTCTAATGTCTGTTTGCCCAGTATGGCCCCAGTTTCCTTCTGTTGTCCCACTGTAATCATTGTGGCTTTCTTCATTTTCAACAGTGACCTAGTTTAGATACTACATTTTATGGATACCTGAGCTTTAATCTACTTAGTTCTCCTTCCTCTAATATATTAGAGATATGCAGGCATTACATGATTTGGTGAGCACCTGGTGTTAATGAGGCCACAGCTCCAGGTCTCTACAGGTCAACTAGTTGTATGCATATATAAGTAGGCTAACAGAAGAAAGTGTAAAGTTTGTGGTGGATAGAGAAATTGGACTCAGAGAGGGTTCATATCTGAGTTAGAACATCTCTGTGTGTGTGTGTGTGTATCTGTGTGTGTGTGTATGTATTGTTTTCTTTGAACATTAACAAACTAAATATAAATTTGGGATTTATCACCCTATTTAAAATTTATTTTCTCCTGTAATTTATATAAAGGCAGTTTTTGGATTTTAGTAAGAAAATCTACCTTTACATTTTTAAATAATTCATTTTTAATTTTTATGGATACATTATAGTTATACATGTTTTGAAACATATGTGACACTTTGATACAAGCATACAGTGTATAATCATCACATATGGGTAGTTGGGATACCCATCACCTCAAACACTTATCATTACTTTGTGTTGGGAACATTCCAATTCTACCCTTCTAGCTATTTTGAAATATACAATAAACTATTGTCAGCTATAGTCGCCCTACTGTGCTACCAAACACTAGATCATATTCCTTCTTTCTAACTGTGTTTTTGTACCCATTAAGCAACTTCTTTTTATCCCTTCCTCTGCACTATTCTTCCCAGCCTATTTTTTGGCTCCCACATATGAGTGAGAACATTCGCTATTTGCCTTTGTATCCTTGGCTTATTTCACTTAACGTAATATCTTCCAGTTCCATTAATGTTGTTGCAAATGACTGTATTTCATTCTTTTTGTGGTGAAATGATATTCCATTGTGTATATATACACCACATTTTCTTCATCTGTTAATGAGCACTTAAGTTGATTCCATATCTTGGCTATTGTGAATAGTGCTACAACCTTTGTATTTTTTATGTAGCTCTTTTAGAGGATAAGAAGAGCACTATTTGGGACCTAATGAATATCACACTCATAATTCATTACCAAATGAGAAAAAGATTCAGATAAGTAATAATACAGTAGTGCTAAAAATTTTGAGGAGTTTAGAAACATACTGTGTGCTCTTTCGGCACAAAAGGTCATATGCCTTATTTATCCAACAATTAGTGCAGTGCTTGGTGCATAAATACAATTGAGTAGAAATTGAAGAAGACTTTGCCAGTTTATAGAACTGAAATTTGGTTACTGCATTCTGGTTTAAGTATTTCCTATGTCTGCTACATTGTGGTGTTAACAATCTGTTAATGGTTGGATGCATGCTATTAAGGGAATGCTTTGTCCTTAGCTCACCATCAGTAGGAATGCACTATGAGTTTTTTCTAGAGAAGAAAAGAATTCGAGCTCAGCCACCCATTTTCTCTTACTCATTTCCTTTTTTAACCACTTAAATACATTTCAGACTAAAAACAGCCAGACTCTGTGTTCTTGAAAAGGATTTCGTATAAGAACTAGTTGACCTGTAGAGGCCTGGAACTGTGGCCTTGTTAACACCAGGTGCTCACCAAATCATTTAATGCCTGCATATCTCAGATTATCTTGTGCAGCTTTTTTGCTTCCTTTTCTGGCCTAAAGTTGAATCAATCAAGAGTATAGGAAGTTGGAATTCAACTTAGGCTACTGTTTAACTAGCTGAGTGTCATTCACCCACAGTCATCCATTTGTTTCCTGTGTGTTCCTCCAGGTGCTGGGACTTCCTGGAGAAGGGTGTCCAGCAGACACACATACATCCACACACAGGCCAGCTTATGCTTGTCATGTTAACCCACATTAAGTAAGCTGCTCTCTTTACCTTCTTTTCTTCAACTTATTTTATGAAACTTTTTCCTGATCACACTATCTTCAGGAGAATCAGGCTTTGGACATAATGGCACATGCCCTGATATTCAGTACTCTGCGATCCAGTGGCTTTCTTTTATATACTTTTTCTCCAAATGTGTATTTAATGGAACTGTAAACTTTAAATACAAGGGCTATATATGTATGCTTCATTTTTTGTAAAGATGCCCCATATTTTGAATTCTTTCAGGTAAAGGACTATATATTTAATGTGTAGCTCTGAGTCTGCCTGGATTTAAATCCCAGCACTGTCTCTTAGCAGCTTTGTGACCTTGGACAGATGATGGAACTTCTCTGTACCGTATGTTACTTATCTGCATTGTGGGGTCAATAATCCATCTTCTGGGTTTTAATTTTTTTTAAGAGCTTTATTGAAATATAATTCACATGGTATAAAATTCACCCAGAGTGTTAAACTCAGTGTTTTCTTGTGTATTTACAGATTTGTGCAACCAACCCCACAATCTAATTTTAGACCATTTTCATAATCCCCCAAAGAAACCCTGAACCCATCAGCAATCACTCCCCATCCCTGCTTACAGTTTTTTATGAGGATTAAATGAATTGACACATGGAAAGCACTCACAATATTGTCTGGCACCTAGCAAGTGTTCTCTATTATTATTGTTGATATTATTATTATCAATACCATTATTATTATCTTTGTACCCTCAGCCAACATAGCATCTGATGCTCACTAGGTCCTTGCTGAATAAATGAGGAAATAAAAGATGAAACTACATCTTCAGCATTTGAGGTAATAGTGAGAGAAATGCCCAACATTATGAATACTGTTGACATGATCCAAGTCACAGTAGGATCTGTGTTAGAGCACAGTATCTTACTGAAGAAAAATACATTAATACGGGCTTTTTTAAAAAAAATTTATTATTATTATTATACTTTAAGTTCTAGGGTACATGTGCATAACGTGCAGGTTTGTTACATATGTATACTTGTGCCATGTTGGTGTGCTGCACCCATCAACTCGTCAGCACCCATCAACTCATCATTTACGTCAGGTATAACTCCCAATGCAATCCCTCCCCCCTCCCCCCTCCCCATGATAGGCCCCGGTGTGTGATGTTCCCCTTCCTGAGTCCAAGTGATCTCACTGTTCAGTTCCCACCTATGAGTGAGAACATGCGGTGTTTGGTTTTCTGTTCTTGTGATAGTTTGCTAAGAATGATGGATTCCAGCTGCATCCATGTCCCTACAAAGGACACAAACTCATCCTTTTTTATGGCTGCATAGTATTCCATGGTGTATATGTGCCACATTTTCTTAATCCAATCTGTCACTGATGGACATTTGGGTTGATTCCAAGTCTTTGCTATTGTAACATGGGCTTTTATCGCAATGGCTCGGCATGATGGTGTCATATAATAACCAAGGAAAGTTAGTCCTAAATCTTGAATGCCAGTAGGTAAACTTGTGACCAAGGGAAAGCCCCAGATATTGCTTCTCTGTGTAGTTACCTACAAAATGAAACTGTATTCAACGAATGACTTCTAACTTCATTCCTTTTTCTAACATCCATATTGCTCACCAATAAATGTCATGAGAATTGTATATCATATTTGCATATTGCATTCATTTATGATTTTATTTGTTACAGTTCCCAGAGTGTATCATGTTCCCAAAGAGAACAGAAGTGTGGATTATCTCCATTCTTAATTCTTCCAATGATTTGCCTCTGCCTATAAGAAGAAGACCAAACTCCTTGGCTAAGCATCCAACACTCTTCTGGGTCTCTTTGCTTGGGGAGTATCTATTGTCAGTTATCTTGGAAGCCGAACAACTGATGTTACATTGGGGGAATATCAGCAGTTTTGGGGGACTGTTTTTTTAAGATGTTCTTCCCTGCCCTGAAAAAGTTAGACAATTATCTTCTGGAAATTTCTTTTTTTTTTTAAATTTTTTTTCTTTATTATTATTATTATTATTATACTTTAAGTTCTAGGGTACATGTGCATAACGTGCAGGTTTGTTACATATGTATACTTGTGCCATGTTGCTGTGCTGCACCCATCAACTCGTCAGCACCCATCAACTCGTCATTTACATCAGGTATAACTCCCAATGCAATCCTTCCCCTCTCCCCCCTCCCCATGATAGGCCCCGGTGTGTGATGTTCCCCTTCCTTAGTCCAAGTGATCTCATTGTTCAGTTCCCACCTATGAGTGAGAACATGCGGTGTTTGGTTTTCTGTTCTTGCGATAGTTTGCTGAGAATGATGGTTTCTAGCTGCATCCATGTCCCTACAAAGGACACAAACTCATCCTTTTTTATGGCTGCATAGTATTCCATGGTGTATATGTCCCACATTTTCTTAATCCAATCTGTCACTGATGGACATTTGGGGTGATTCCAAGTCTTTGCTATTGTGAATAGTGCCGCAATAAACATACGTGTGCATGTGTCTTTATAGCAGCATAATTTATAATCCTTTGGGTATATACCCAGTAATGGGATGGCTGGGTCATATGGTACATCTAGTTGTAGATCCTTGAGGAATCGCCATACTGTTTTCCATAATGGTTGAACTAGTTTACAATCCCACCAACAGTGTAAAAGTGTTCCTGTTTCTCCACATCCTCTCCAGCACCTGTTGTTTCCTGACTTTTTAATGATCGCCATTCTAACTGGCGTGAGATGGTATCTCATTGTGGTTTTGATTTGCATTTCTCTGATGGCCAGTGATGATGAGCATTTTTTCATGTGTCTGTTGGCTGTATGAATGTCTTCTTTTGAGAAATGTCTGTTCATATCCTTTGCCCACTTTTGGATGGGGTTGTTTGTTTTTTTCTTGGAAATTGTTTGAGTTCTTTGTAGGTTCTGGATATTAGCCCTTTGTCAGATGAGTAGATTGCAAAAATTTTCTCCCATTCTGTAGGTTGCCTGTTCACTCTGATGGTAGTTTCTTTTGCTGTGCAGAAGCTCTTTAGTTTAATGAGATCCCATTTGTCAATTTTAGCTTTTGCTGCCGTTGCTTTTGGTGTTTTAGACATGAAGTCTTTGCCCATGCCTATGTCCTGAATGGTACTACCTAGATTTTCCTCTAGGATTTTTATGGTATTAGGTCTAACATTTAAGTCTCTAATCCATCTTGAATTAATTTTCGTATAAGGAGTAAGGAAAGGATCCAGTTTCAGCTTTCTACTTATGGCTAGCCAATTTTCCCAGCACCATTTATTAAATAGGGAATCCTTTCCCCATTTCTTGTTTCTCTCAGGTTTGTCAAAGATCAGATGGCTGTAGATGTGTGGTATTCTTTCTGAGGACTCTGTTCTGTTCCATTGGTCTATATCTCTGTTTTGGTACCAGTACCATGCTGTTTTGGTTACTGTAGCCTTGTAGTATAGTTTGAAGTCAGGTAGCGTGATGCCTCCAGCTTTGTTCTTTTGACTTAGGATTGTCTTGGAGATGCGGGCTCTTTTTTGGTTCCATATGAACTTTAAAGCAGTTTTTTCCAATT